>NW_026000016.1:47262255-47335447 GCF_001458135.2 Marmota marmota marmota
AAAAAAAAAAAAAAAAAAAAAAAGACGAGCAAAGTAGGCATTGATATTAAGTGGATAATGCTATAGAAAAAATACATTCCAGATTGGTCAGGATAGAGCTGAAGTTTGATTAATTTAAGAGATGATTTGAACAGTATCCAACCGAGCAGGGAGGTCTTTAAAGTAACCTCTGGCCATCCCTTAGTGTTCTTAGAGGCCCTGCTTTGTCTCATTTTTGTTCAGTTGGTTTCCAGTTATTCCTGGGCAAGGTATAAACTGATTTTTTTTTTTAAAAAAAGATATATTTAAACTACAAAGTGAAGTCACTCTGCTTCATAAATCCTCCACTGCCTTCCCTTTCCCTGCAAAATCAAGTTTCTCAGCATAGCATGTAAGACCTTGGCTTAGAGCCTCTTCTGCCATTCACCAAGCTCTTCTACCTCCAGGCTTCAATTTACACACACACACACACACACACACACACACACACTGCCCACTCCTCTGTCTCCAGTTCCCTGCCTTTGGATAATGCTGGCTCTCTTCTCTCTAAACCTCTCCTTTTATTTTGGCTAACTTCTACAAACCCTATGTTCCCCGGGCTCTCTCACAATACCCTTCTCTATCCAAACTCTGGTTTGGTTGTCCATCCACCAGGCATATACTCGGTGTTTATCCCCTTGTTTTAAAATTGTCTAGCTGTACATCTTATTTACATTCTCAGTACCCAATAAAGGCCTGGCCCATAGGAAGGTACATTAGTCTACTCTGACTGCCATAGCAAAATGCCACAGACAGTGGCTCAACCAAGAGAAGTTTATTTCTCTAGTTCTCCAGGCTACAAGCCCCAGATGGAGGCAGTGACAGGTTGGGTTTCCAGTGAGGCCCCCCTTCTCTTCCTCCTCCTTTTTCTCCGCCTTCTCATCTTCACAGAACATTCTCCTGTATTCGGTTGGGGGAGAGAGACTCCTATGACTCTTCCTATTATGAGAACACCAGGCAGATTGGATAGAGGTCCTACCTATCTGACCTCCAAAATCCCTGTCTCTAAATACAAACACATTCTGAAGTATTGGAAGTTAGAACTTCAAGAGATGAGTTTTGGGGATACAATTCCTCCCATAACAAAAGACATTTAACAAATACTTGCTGAATGAATAAAAAAGTTCTTGGCTTATTTCAACGGATGCTGATTTTTTTTTTTTTTTAAGATAGTTTCACTAAATTTCCAAGGCCGATCTTCTGATCCTCCTATCTCAGTCTCCCTAGTCAGGATGCTGATCTTTGCAAGGCTGCCCTTTGCCTCTTCCCAACTCTACTCTTTATTGTACTTCTAGTCAGTCACAGCTATTCAGCAAATTGTGAAGTTTCTGGCTGAGATGGAAGAAATTTCAAACTCAGCAGAAGTTCTCAAGTATTTGGCAAGGTTGGAGTTACTTTTTAAGGGGTATGTCTCTTTGGGCCAGGGTTTCTTAAGCCTATTTCCCACATACTTTGTGTCACAAAAATCTCTCAAGTTTTACATGAACATTATTAGAATTTAAAAAAGGAAACAAATGTTTCATAGTAGTATCCACTATCAAACATATTTAGTCAATTAGTGATATACCCATTACACAAATTTCAATTTTTTTGAAGTATATGAGGGTATACAAAATCTTCCTTCCTACTTGTTCCCTAGCTACTCAGTTCTCCAAAGCTAAGCTTACAGTGACCTGGGTTTTCTAAACATACCAGGCATATATCAGCAAATGAAATTCATACAGTATTATGTATTAATAAACACAATATTCTGGACCTTGCTTTATTTATTCAGGAAAATTTCATCATTTAGAAGTATAGAGAGTATTATAATGAATTTCATATAGTCACCTAGTTCCAACAATTACAAATTCATGGCCAATCCTTACCAACTATTTACCCCATATTCTGAGCCCTAAGGCTGAGTCTGGGCTGAGGCAAGCAAGAAGCTTGCACACCATTTAAGGAGGTGTACATGTAAGTGTAGTCTCTTAAACTCTGCTAAAGTTTAGGCTTTCCTTATCTAAGATTTAGCCCTATTGGCTCCATTGGATTATTTTGAAATAAATCTCTAGCATGTTTGCTTGATTTTTTTCTCTCAATGTATATTAGACATTGTTTCAATGTATACTCATATTGTTTCATATTAGAAAAGAAGATATACAGAGAGCTTCTTCAATCTTGATTATACTTGAATAATTTTATACTCTTATGATATACAATAATTTGGCTAATCTTTATTGATAGACATTTAGGTTGTTTCCTATCTTGATATTTTAAACAAATGCTGCAATGATTACATTATTAACATATAAGTTTATCTGGAAAATGAGTATAAGTAGAGTTTAATAATTAACATTAGCACCACTTTTTTTATTTTTGCCAGTCTAATTGGAAAGAAATGGTCATCTCAGTGGAGTTTAGTTTGGATTTCTCTTATGAGTCAAATTGGATAAACATGAAATTTCATGTTTAAAGATCGTTTGTTTGTATTTCCTTTGTTATGAAGAGATTGTTTACATCCATGGACAATTTCAATTTTGTAACTTTGTGCCAGATTAAAAATAGCTTCAAGTTCTTTAACATAATTCACAACAAGGGGTGGGCTCTATTTTTCCAGCTCTTGAATCTGCCCTGGGGTGTTTCAGGCCTGTCCTTTAACAATACTGGTAGTAGCCAAGTGTGGTGGTGCATGCCCATAATCTCAATGACACAGGAGAATCACAAGTTCGAGGCCAACCTCAGCAATTTAGCAAGACTCTCAGCAACTAGGGAGACCTTGTCTCAAAAACTAATTTTAAAAAAAGGAGCTGGGATGTAGCTCAGTGGTAAAGCATCCCTGGGTTCGATTCTGAGTACCAAAAAAGAAAAGAAAAACTAGTCCTGGTAGCTTCAGCCTTGATTTAAGTCCTGAGCCCCCTCATGTAAGAAAGCACACTACCCTGCTAAAGAGACAACAGAGAAAGGGCCTCAGCTAAGGCCAGTCTTCCAAAGACATGTGCCTGAGGTAGGTTTTCAGGAGCAGAAGAATCACCCTAAGAACCCTGTTGGAATTGAGCCCAGCAAGCGGATTTCAGCGCCTTTACGCTCCATCGCCACCCTTAGTCGCGACCCTAACAACTCCTCACAGAAGCGAAGAGACCCATCGGTTATCCGGAGCAAACCACCCGGACCGCTGGTGGCCCAGCCGCCTGGGGTTTGTTTTGGCTTCTTGCCGCCCTGCCCTTTCTCCAACAATAGTGCCGTCAAGCCTGCATTCTATTGAAACAGGCTCAGAAATAGCGGTAAATTAGCACATTTTACTGAGATGGAAAATTGCACGATTTCGCCTCTTAAAGCACATTCAGAACAGAGAGGACCGAAAGCGCAGGCGCCGGGCCGGGCTTTCCTCCTCCCCGGGGCCGCCAAACCACAGAAGCCCCGTCGGTGCCTCCTCCCGCTTCCCTCCAGGTGGCGCTGTAGGATCGACCCAGGTTCCAAGGCAACTCGCCTAGGTTTGACCTCCTCCGGATGCTACGAAGCACAGAGAAGAGCGACTTCAGAGCTAGAGAGACATTTTCCAGGAGCCGCCCAGGTACGTCACCAGAAGATCCTCGTTCACTTCCACTTCCGGTTCTCAATTCCGGAAGTTGCTCTCTGAGGTAACGTGCTGGTTCGTGTGGTCTTTGTGAGATTCCACCATGGCGTACCGTGGTCAGGGCCAGAAGGTCCAGAAGGTGATGGTGCAGCCCATCGTATCCTATGCAGTAGGTCAGGATTAGGAGTTTGGGGCCGGAAAACGGGCGCGAAGGCGCAGGCGGGAAGCAGGCCTAAGGGAGCGGAGTGCGGGCGCACATCCCATGAGCCCTCGGGGCGACGGAGCCGGGAGAAAGCGCNCCCCCCCAGCGAAGGCCCAGTTTGGCCCTTCTTGCAGTAGGCACCAGAGCTCGCCTTCAGAAACCAAAGTTGGGATGAGGGTTGGGTCGATCCTCAGTTTCAGGGAGCAGAGCCTGTGCTGTTGATGGATTTCGTCCTTAACTGCTGTGGTGCAGAACCTCATCTTCAGATACTTGCAAAACGTAAGTCGTTAATTGTCTTGTAACTACTGTTTTAATAAAAGTTGATTTCATTTTGCTATTTGCGTCAACTTTCCTGATCGTTGGGTTCTGGAGTTTAAAAAACACATGAGATGTAAAAGTCGTTGAGGGGAAAGTTTAGAGAAAAAGCGCTAATGTAATAAGGTGGTGGGTATGTGTTGCAGCACCTAGCGTGCAAAGAATGGTGTCATTACTTTGCAGGATCAAAATTACTAAACTTTATGTATTTGCAGACGTGACCTTAGTAGTTGGACATTGGTACTTTTGTTGGTAGTGATTATAGGCTAAAACATTGGAAACTTTCTCACTTCCTTCTTCAGGATGAAACAGTGAAAGCCACACTGGCTCACCTTTAACCAGGTCATAAGGTGCTATGTTTAGTATATATGAAAAAACTTAAGACACTTTTTTTAAAAAGGAAAGGGAATGGAGCAGATGCAGAGCAGTTAATGGCAGCTGCTTGTGGGAGGAGGAATTTTAAGCAACCTAAAGACTTAGAATGAGACAACACAATTGAAGAACAGATTAAGCCATTACAATTTTTAATCTCCAGAAGTGAGAGTTCCTCCCCTGGTTGTTATGTGTGTACTATGGAAAACTGAGAAACTAGAAAAACTCCTATTTTTTACCTGGGTTTTGCTAAAGCAGATAAGAAAAGAAACCTTGATCAATAAAAATTACTGTTTTGTGCTATACTGTCTCCAAATTTCACTCTTTTGAGACAATGCAGTTAGAAATATTATTAAGCCCCAGGATAAAGGAAATTACTAGCTTGAACAGTCCCCATGTAGAAATTATTAAATGAAAGTGTTTTTTAGCAAGTAAACCAGTCTTGGTTACCAAATCCTAGGTATGGACTAATTAAAATTCTTGGCTTGCATTCATTAAAAAATGTTTAGGAGTCATTTCTTTATTGTTTGATCAAAGTATTTAGTTTGTTTACTGTTTAAAAACATTCTTGTGTTTATGATTATTTCAGAGATCCCGGATTCAGGTGTGGCTCTATGAGCAAGTGAATATGCGGATAGAGGGCTGTATTATTGTGAGTACCATTGGGGTTCTTCTCAGAGCAGTTTATTGATAGAAAAAGATTTATAGAAAATGACCACCAGAGCAGTATACAAAAAGTCAAAGACCCAAACCAAGGAAAGTTTTTCAAGGCACATTGTTTATATTTTTCTCCTTGTTCTCGTTTATAAGAGTTGGATAGTTAAAGAGAGAGAAATTTTAACTTTAAAAAATAATTTAAACAACGATATTAGTATTAAAGGAAGAGTAAAAAAACCGATTTGGGGACGTGGTTAATGGAATACTTTGATTTCAGGTTAGGCAATATATGAATAGAAATGGTGGTGTTAGTTAAATAAGACTTCAGGTTAGCAATGTTTTTGTTTGTTTTGTTTTTCTGGTGGTGCTGGGAATCAAACCCAGGACCTTGTGTATGCTCAGCACTTGCTCTACCACTGAGCTACATCCCCAGTCCCAGTAATGTTTTAAAGAAAAATAAAATTGGCTGGAAATACTGTGTTTCATTATCAGAGATTCAATCAGTAATTTCCCCTTCTTTTACCATTTGAAAAACAAGCATGCTAGTTTGCAGTAATAGTTTCTGATTGAGAAAGTAATGAAAATAAAAGGTAATTCATATACATAACTAACATACTCTATGCTGGCATGTCATAAAAGATAAGGATAATGACATATCTAGTGAAATTCTTAATCCAAAAGATTGAAGGAGCAATTTGGGCCACAGTTAGATTTTGTTATTTAATAAGAGGCTTCAGATGTTTGAGCTAAAAGATCAGTGGAGGGAGTTAATTGGCATTTTTGTTTCTGGGTAGATAATGTTCTTTTTGAATGGTTTGAATAATTTACTTAAAAATGACTGTCAGTTGACTTATTTTCCCAGGGTTTTGATGAATACATGAACCTTGTATTAGATGATGCAGAAGAGATTCATTCTAAAACAAAGTCAAGAAAACAGCTGGGTAAGAATATAGTTCATACAGAAATGTTTATTTCACTCACAAAATTGAGTGACCTGCAGCTCAATTTATTTTTAAATTTGGTTTGCATTTGAGAAGTTATCTTTGGAAAGAAGCACGCTTTTGGAATCATTTTCCAATTGCTTCTTATCCTGTTTTATTTCTGGTTCTCTTTGTCCACCCACACGGCTTTGGCAGAGGTCACCAAAGACAAATGTTATTAAGTCTAATGATTATTGTTAGTGTTCATGTTATTTAACTCTGTACAAAACTTGGCACTGTTGGCCATTTCCTCCCTAACACACTTTGTTCCCTTGGCTCTGGGATACCATACTCAGGTGTTCATTTTTCATCTCTGTTATTCCTTTTCAGACTTTTGTATGTTCACTCTGCAACTATCTCCTTCCCCTCCAGGTTGTTCTCCAGTTTTCAGTCCTCTTTTAAAAATACTTGTCTGAGCCAGGCATGGTCATGCATTCCTGTAATCTCAGTGACTCAGAGGCTTGAGGCAGCAGGATCACAAGTTCAAGGCTAGCCTCAGCAACTTAGCAAGGCTCTGTCTCAC
This sequence comes from Marmota marmota marmota, assembly GCF_001458135.2. NCBI lineage: Eukaryota > Metazoa > Chordata > Mammalia > Rodentia > Sciuridae > Marmota > Marmota marmota. Next base: position 47,268,879 of record NW_026000016.1, read on the forward strand.
AAAATAAAAAGGGCTAGGAATGTGGCTCTGTGGTTAAGTGCCCCTGGGTTCAATCCCTAGTACCAAAAACAAAAGCCTACCAACATTTCTTCATTGACTCTTTTTTTGTGTGTGTGTGTGGTGCTGGGGATCAAACCCAGGGCCTTGTGCATGTGAGACAAGCACTTTACCAACTGAGCTATATCCCCAGCCCTTTTTCTTTGACTTTTTGTGGCTGTTAGGATAAAACAAATATTTGTCACAGATTCTGTGTGGTCCTTTGTGATTTGGCCTTATCTCCTCCTACTTATAATACACTGTGCTGTTTGTTTTTTTTTTTTTTCCCCTTTTGTCCCACTCTTAAGAAAAATTTTCTCACTGGCTTCATACCTGCTATGCAAGTGCTCTACCACTAAACTACATCCCAACCCCTATCCCCCCCATAAACAATTGTATGTGCTCCTTTTGCCCCCCTGCCCCCCCCGCCAAATACTGGGGATGAAACTCAGAGATGTTCTACCACTGAACTACAACTCTAGCCCTTTTAGTTTTTTATTTTGAGATAGGGTCTCATGGTCTCACTAAGTTGTCAAGGCTGACTTTGAATTAGTAATCCTTTTACCTCCAGAGTCACTGATATTATAGGAGAGCACTACCACACCCAGCTTCCTGTGACTTTAGAACTTAGATCAAATAATGATATCTCTAAGAAGCCCAGGGTTTGATTGTGTTTTGCTTGGGATGGGGAAGATGGGGTATGATGTGCCTTCTGAGTTTGTTGTAAAACATTAGTGGGATTGTTTTACTATTGCCTTTGCCATTAGACCATGTACTCCATAAGTGCATATGTCTGTCTGTTTTGTTCCCTAATAAGCCCTAGTAAGTAACTCAATGAGTGGCACATAGCAATGCAAAAATATTTGAACAATTTCTTACCCAGGAGGCTTTAGGATTCATGGTTTCATCAAGAGACACCTAATCATTTCTTTTTTTTTCTTTCCTTTATTTTTATATGGTGCTGAGTATTAAACCCAGTGCCTCAAGCATGCTAGGCGAGAGCTCTACCTCTGAGCCACAATCCCAACCCATACACTGAATCATTTCTGTTAACCTCCTGTTAACTTGATCTTTATTGAGGTATTTTATTTGTTCAGTGCTCATTGTGCAACTCACTAGTATAAAAATCACGATTTCTGTTTTTCCCAGACCTGGAGAATTCTCTTGAAACCGTAGTAGGTATATGGAAAGTAGAATCTTAGAAGTGATAGGATATTTTGCTGTGCTTCTTTCTGCTTAAGCTATTTTTATAAAAGACAAAATAAAATTGTCTTGCCAGAAAGCAAACCAGTGTTATTTGGGTCAAATTACTTATAAGTTATTTGCCAACTGTTGAATTCCCATGATAGTATCCACTCTACATAATAGATTAATCACCTGTAGAATCCTGGGAAATGAAAATAATAATAATAATGAAAATAATAGTCACTATTGGAGTTGATCAGCTTTTCTCAGACTGTTTTACCAGTGAGCACCAGTGCTCCTAAAGATGCTAGTAGATATTTCTCAGGAAAAAAAAAGTGCTCTCATCTCAAATAAATTTAAGAAATGTGGGTAAAACCTAAATAAGTTTGTTTATTGCAAGATGAAGTCATTAGTATACTAAGTTCTTTTTAAAAGCTGCTTTTTTAGGTGGGGGTGTGCACCCAGGCAAGCGTTGTGCTGTACTACATCCCCAGTTCTAAGAATGAGATTATAATATGCTGCATTTTTCAAACTTGGCTTATAATTCATTTCCAAACTTACACAAACTCAGTACTGGGAAATGTTTGCTTAGGCATGTTCAATTGACTTAGTCTATAGAAACAGTGCTTTTTGAAAACAAACACCAACCTTCATTAGATAATAGTTGAAAAGGTATGTATGCCCTAATGGAGCTGGAAAGCCTTTCAATATGTGAAGACTTGAAAGTGTTCACATATCTTTATAAGGGAGAGTATTTTCAAAATATTGTTTAAAAACTAGATACAAAATTCTGAGGCTAAAGATAATTACTTATGTCTTAGTATAACTATTAATAGCTCTTTCTGTCATTGCAGGTCGGATCATGCTAAAAGGAGATAATATTACTCTGCTACAAAGTGTCTCCAACTAGAAATGATCAATGAAGTGAGAAATTACAGAGAAAGCAACAATTTTTTTTTTTTTTTTTTTTTTTTAATTTAGCTGCCCTTTGCCTGGAATATAGTTCTAAAGCATTAGTTCACATTGTTTTGATGACCTATGTTATTACCAGATGAAAATAAATGCTGTGGGACTCTTTTTATTAAAAAAAATTTACATTTGTTTCTTCTTAATTCAGTGTTTGTAAAGACCTTTTACACAGTGCCATTATTAGCTGTTGGTATTTATTTTAAAGTTTCTAAATGGTTAGGAGTTTCTCTGGGCATTTGCTTTTTTCAGAGCATGAACCTATTTATTCTAGTATTCTATCTGACAGGCAGTGTTCCAATATTGGGTGGCAGAGAAAGTGAAGGTTTACAAAAATAAACCGGTATTGCACTAACCTATGTCTAAATCAATTCTGTAGAGTGTTTGCCTAACTTGCAAGATTTAGGGCCTCACTAAATTGCTGAGGCTGGCCTCCAATTTGTGATCCTCCTGCCTTAGCTTCCCTAGTCACCAGGATTACAGATGTTTGCCACCATGCCCACCTAATAATAAAATGTCCTTAAAGTACATTAAAAATAAACCCTGTGGGCTGCAGTTGTGGCTCAGTGGTAGAGCAGTTACTAGTATGCATGAGGCACTGAGTTCGATCCCCAGCACCATATTAAAAAAAAAACTAAATGAAAAAAACTGGGGGGGGTTATTTTTAAAAAATAAAAATAAACCATGTTAAGCTGAGGTTGGTGGTGCATACCTGTAACCCCAGCAGTCCCAGAGGCTGATGCAAGTGGGTTGCAAGTTTGATGCATGACAATTTGGTGAGACCCTGACTCAAAAATTAAATAGTATATTGAAGAAACACCTTTCTAGTATCACTAAGGGTATTGGTTTCTCTCCCAGTGGTTATGTATTATCTAATTCTTACCTGGACAGATTCTCTCTGTAGCTAAGGGTGATAGAATTCTGTTAAATAGTTGCTGAACATCTGCTATTATCTAGGCAAAACTTGAGTGAATACAGTGAAACAGACAAACGGGTAGTTTAATACCATGTCCTAAGTACTATTTAAATAGGATCTTTTCGGGTTTTTGTTTTGTTTAAAAGCAAGATCTGCCTGCTTCAAACTCCCACGTCTGGGATTACAGGTATATTCTACCATCCTAAACTTTTAAATTGGACCTTATTTGAAAAAGGCCTATATTATTTTCCAGTGCTGGATATGGAACCCAGGGTTTCACACATGGTAGGCAAGCACTCTTATCACTGAGTTACAGTTCCAACCCCAAGGCCTATCTTAAATTCTGCTAAAGGTGGTAAAAGAGAACCAACCAGCTTCTGCTTTTCTATATGCCTGTAAGCTAGATAGAGACTTCTCATTAAACTGAATGAAAATCTTTTGAGGTAGAGATTTGCAGATGAATAGATAGAAGTCATTCTAGATGCAGTCCTCTCTGACCATACTTTTTGGTTATATTTTGAGTAAAGGGCTGCTTTAGCTCTTAACATTTTAAATTTTAAGTCTGTTAGTATCTAGGGTTTAATTTTAAGCATGCAAAGAAACTATTGGGCAGTAGAGGGAGTTGTAGTCCTAAAACTGCTTCAGCCCTGCTGGTGAAAAGATGGAAGCTTTTTCAAGAGTAAGACCTCCCTGTAGCTTTCTTGGCACCAGAATAGCTGGGAAGGAGGATGAAAGCTGGAACAGTATAATCCCTAAGAAAACCTGCTGGCTGCTTTTTCCATTTCCCTGGGCGGCCTTTCTGACCTGGCTGCCCTGTGTAAGCAGAGCTGTGCCTGCTGTGGCTTAGTCTGAATGGATCAAGACATGGAAGCTTCTATTTTTGACAGCAAAAATGATGATAGTGAGAAATAAGGTACAGGGAACTCTTACAATTGAGCTCTGTATTTAGAAATCTCTGCTTGCTTTCCTGCTCTACTGGAGCCTGTGGTGTTTGCTTTTTAAGTTGTACTTTTCCATAATCTGTAGATTCTTTCTTCCAACCAGAATTTGTATTGCAGGGGGTGTTGCTCTCTGCTTCATTAAGATTACTAAAATATGCTACTGGGAAACTTTTCTTGTCGGCAGCCCTTAGTATGTGAGCAATTATTTTTCTGGAATGGCTGTAGGTTTCAGAGGGGGTCTCTAACCACCCACTAACTCTCTTGTAATGTTCTTGAAAAGGGAGTGGGAGGAGTGAGAATCGGGCTGTAAAAGAAAAGTAAGTGCTGATGTGGGCCTGATGTTGTGTTAGCAGGTAGAGAAAAGGAAAAGCTTGAAAATCCTAGGACTTTGTATGGATGTCAGCTCTTGCCATGGCACACTTGTCAGCAGTTTCAGGATTAGGAAAAGGAATTATCTGATTTAGATGAAGGTATTATGGGCCATGAAGTGTCTCACATTACCTTGAAGACACAGGAGTTTTTCCTTTACTAATTTTTCCTTCTAAAACCATAACCACCTACTTGTAGGATTTTATGAGGAGATGCTTGGTAAAACCTTTAAGTCTATTAGTATCTAGGGTTTAATTTTAACTGAAAAGCTATAACCAATGGAACTTTTTAAAATTAAAATTTATAATATTCACTATGTTTATTATCAAAATGCAAACAGTATAAAAGGAAATAAAGTAGAAAACAGAAGTCCCTCCTTTTTCCACTTGTACTCCCCATAGATGCTTATCCTTGTGTATGTATTGCTAAGGATTGAACATAGGTCCTCGCACATGCTAGACAAGCACTCTACATGTATATAGCTTTTGTTGTTGTTATCTTTTATTTTGGTATTTTAGCTCTTTTTTTAGTTTAGTTGTTTTTTGGTTTTTTTAATATTTTTTAGTTGTAGTTAGTACAGTATCTTTATTTATTTATTTTTAGGTGGTGCTGAGGATCGAACCCAGTACCTCACACATGCAAGGCAAGTGCTTTACCCCTGAGCTACAGCCCCAGCCCATAAAAACAGTTTTAATTGTAAAATATGCATTATATAATATTTACCGTCTTAATAATTTTTAAGCATTCGGTTAGTTCTTTTTCATCTTGCAGAGACTAAACTGCATACCTATTAAACAACAACTCTCCATCCACCCTTTCTCCTAGCCTCTGGCAACTACCATTCTACTTTTTCTTTATGATTCTAACTACTTAAAGTACCTTTGTAGGGGGCGGGTATTGGGGATTGAACACTACCACTGAGGTTCATTGCCAATCGTTTTCATTATTTTGAAACAGGTTCTCAATAAGTTGCCCAGGTTGGTCTTGAATTCCCAATTCTGCCTCAGCCTCCCCACTTGCTAGGATTACAGGGGTATACCACTATATCTAGCCTCTTAAGTACCTCTTATGAATGGATTCATACAGTATTGGGGGTGACCTGATTATTTCATTTAGCAGTGTTTGCAAGATCATTCATGTTGTAGAATGGTACAGAATTAACTTTCTTATTTGAAGGTTGCACTGTATCATATGTGTATGCTGCATTTTGTTTATCTGTTTACTCTGGGTTGTCTACCTTTGGACTGTTGTGAATAGTGCTGTCAACGTGAGTATGCAAATGTCTCCTAGATCCTTCTTTTGTGTATGCTGAGAAGTGGCATTGCTGGGTCATCTATTTTTTAATTTTTGTGGAATCACCAATTTTTTATAGCAGCTACATCATTTACTTCTACCAGCAGTGAATAAGGGTTCTACTTTCTCCATATTCTTTTTTTTTTTTTTTTAGAGAGAGAGAGAACAGAGAGAGAATTTTAGTATTTATTTTTCAGTTTTCAGCAGACACAACATCTTTGTATGTGGTGCTGAGGATCGAACCCGGGCCGCATGCATGCCAGGCAAGCGCGCTACCTCTTGAGCCACATCCCCAGCCCCCTTTCTCCATATTCTTGCCAACATTTCTCAGATCCCCCTTTCCAGTCCTGGGGATTAAACCTGGCAGAACTGTATCACAGAGCTACATTCCCAGCCTTTTAATTTTTTGAGACAGACTCTAAATTGCCCAGACTGGACTCTAACCACCACTTGTCCTGCTTCAGCCTTGCAAGTAGCTAGAATTATAAGCATGTACCACTACACCCAGGTTTTTTTTTTTATCTTTGGAGAAACAAGCTATTTTTGTTGTTGAGTTGTAGATCTTTATATATTCTGGATATTAACCTTTTATCAGATGATTTGCAAATGCTTTTTACATTTTATAGGTTTCCTGTGTGTGTGTGTGTGTTTTTCTGGGGATTGAATCTAGGACTTGGCATGTGCTAGGCATGTACTCTTCCACTGAGTTATATCTCTAGCCTTATAGGTTGCCTTTGTACTCTTTTGATTGTTTTGATGCACAGGTTTTGTTTTGTTTGTGGTGCTGGGGTTTGAACCCAGGACCTCATGCATGCTAGGCAAACACTACCACTGAGCCATATCCCTTGCAATGCAGTTTTATTTATTTATTTTGCACTTCTGGGGATTGAACGCAAGGTCTTCCTCATGCTAGGCAAACTCTCTATCACTGAGCTACCCTCCCCCCCAGCCAACACCTGAAGAGTTTTAAATTTGGGAGGGGGATGTAGGGTGGGGTATTAGGAATTGAACTCAGGGGCACTCAATCACTGAGCCACATCTCCAGCCTTATTTGTATTTTATTTAGAGACAGGATCTCACTGAGTTGCTTAGCATCTTGCTTTTGCTGAGGCTAGCTTGAACTTGGAATCCTCGTGTCTCAGTCTCCCAAGCTTCTGGAATTACAGGAATGGCACCACCGCCCCTGACCTTGCAGTTTTAAATTTTGATATTCATTTTTATTTACTTTTGTTGCCTATGCTTTTGGTAACATGGTTGCTTTACCCTTTTTGTTTGCTTATTTTATTGCATGTTGACTGTTTATAGTTGTATGTATTTATGGAGTACAAAGTGATATTATCACTTATAAATACAATGTGGGATAATTTAAATCAAGCCAATTAAAATCTATCATCTCAAATACTTCTTTCTTTTGGTACTGGGGATTGAACCCAGGGGTGCTTTACCACTAAGCTACATCCCTAGTCCTTTCTACTTTTTGTGTTTTATTTTGAAAAAGGTTCTTGCTAAGTTGCTGAGGGTCTCACTTAGTTGCCAAGAGTGGCCTTTGTTTGAACCTGTGATTCTCCTAGCTCTGCCTCCCAAGTTGCTGGAATTATAGGCATGTGCTACCAGGCCTGGCTTCAAATACTTATTTTTATGATGAAAACATTCAAAATTTGCTCTTAGCAAATTTGAAATGTACAAGAGACTTGTTTACTACATTCATAATGCCAAACTTTATTCTTTCTGAGATTATATATCCATTGATCATCATCTTCCCATTCTTTTTCCCCTTACCCTTTGTAACCATGCACTCTCTGCTCTTGTAAGTTCAGTTGTTTTAGTTTCCACATGTAAATTGGAATACTTGTAGTATTTGTCTTTCTGTACCTGGTTTATTTGACTTAGCATAATGTTCTTCTTCAGTTCTGTACATGTTCTTGAAAATTGTACAGTTCCTTCTTCCTTCCCCCTCTCCCTTCCTTAGCACTCTACCACTGAACTACATACCTAGGACTTTATTTTGAGACAGGGTTTCGTTCAGTTGCTGCGTTTGCATGCTTGTAGTCTTAATGACTCTGGAGGGTGATGCAGGAGGATAGTAAGTTTGAGACTAGCTTCAGTAATTTAGCTAGACCCTCAGCAACCTAGTGAGACCCTGTCTCAAAATAAAAATTAAAAGAACTGATTAGGTGTGTAACTCAGTAAAGTGCCTTAGTCTAGAGGGATTGTTAGACTGGCCTCAGATAAGTAACACTCCTGACTCTGCCTCTGGTGTTTCTGGGATTACAGGCATGCACCACCATGCCTGGCTTGTCTGGTTGTTTTGTAGTCACCTTGTTTCTTCCTCTCATTGTCTTCCTCTGTACTTTGATGGTTTTGTGTAGTTTTTACTTTCACCCAGAGCCCTCCTTTCTATTTTTGTTTTGTGCTTCTTCTAAAGATTTTTTCTTTGTGGTTACTATCTAGCTTATATAGAAGATCTTATAATTACCTATTTCAGGCTAACAATTTAACTTGGTTTTTAAAATTAATTAATTAATTTACTTCAATTAATTATACATGACAGCAGAATGCATTTTGATTCATTGTACACAAATTGCAACACAACTTTTCATTCCTCTGGTTGTACATGATACAGCGTTGCACCATATGTGCAGTCAAACATGTACCTAGGGTAATGATGTCCACCTCATGCCGCCATCTTCCCCATGCTTTGATTGCATACAACTCTATACTTTCATCTCATCCACTTTATTTTTTTTAAATTTTAGAATTTGTATCATTTTATAATACATATCCTTTGACAATTTATTTTAGCTGTAGGTTTTTATTTTGTTTTTAATACCAGGGATTGAACCCGGGGTGCTTAACTGCTGAGCCATATTAGAGACTCACTGAGTTGCCTAGGGCCTCACTAAAATGCTGAGGCTGGCTTTAAACTCATAATCCTCCTGCCTCAGCCTCCCAAGCCATTGGGATTATAGGCATGCACCAATGTGCCTGGCTATAGTTGTTTTTTATAGTTTTGTCTTCTAAGCTTTTTACTAGGAATAAAATTGCCTTACAAACTATCTTTATCCGTCTTAAAGCTTTCCAAATGTGCTTCTGTTTTACTTACACCATTGAATTTTGTGCTTTCATGTTTTATGTTTGTGTTAGCTTTTTGTCACTGTGACAAATGCCTGAGAAAAACAGAAGAGGAAAGTTTTATTTTGGCTCATGATTTTAGAGGTTTCAATCCTTGGTCGGCTAGCTCCATTGCTTTGGACCTGAAGTGAGGCAGAGCATCATGGCATAAGGGCCACTGAGTGAGGAAAGCTGCTATAAGCTCATGGCAGCAGAAAAAAAGAGAAAGGAAGGAGCCAGGGAAAAGAAATACCCTTCCAGGGTATGCCTTGGTGACCTGTTTCTTCCTACCATGCCAGTAGTTCTGTTACCTCCCAGTAGTTAAGCTGTCAGTGGACTAATTCACTGATGAGGTCAGAGCCTTCATGATCCAGTCACCTCACAGAGACCCCACCTATGAACACTGTTGAGGATCAAGCACTCAACACATGAGCCTTTGGGAAGCATTCCAGGTCCAAACGTTATATAACAATGTTGTTACTGACTTTTTGTTTCAACTTTAAAAAACAACAATAACAAAAAAACTCCCTTTAGCCATTCCTATAAAGTAGGTCTAGTGGTGATGGACTTCTTTAACTTATTTATACGTTTTACTTCTCATGTCTAAAGACATGTCTAAAAGTATTCTTGGTTGGCTGTTGTTTAATACTTTGAATGTATCCTCCCATACTTTGCCTGGTTTGCAGAGTTTATGTTCAGAAATTTGTTGGTTTTATTGGTACTCCTTTGTAATGTTTATTTTCCCTTGCTGCTCTCAGACTGTGTGTGTGTGTGTGTGTGTGTGTACACATACTGTAGACTGAACCTAGGGCTTTGCACATGTCAAACATATGCTATACCACTGAGCTGTTCTCCTAGCCCCTGTGATTTATTTTTGGTAGTTTGATTATTACATGTCATGGTATGTGTCTCATTGGGTTGAAATTGGACTCCTATATCTGGATGTTGGTATCTAGCCCCAGATTAGGGAAATTTTCAGCCATTATTTCTTCTTCTTTTTTAAGTATTTTTTTTAGTTGTAGATGGACACAATACCTTTATTTATTTATTTATTTATTTATTTATTTATGGTGCTGAGGATCAAACCCAGGGCCTCACACATGGTAGGCAAGCTCTCTGCCACTGAGCCACAACTGCAGCCCCATTATTTCTTTTTTTTTTTTTTTTTTTTTTTTTTTTTTTTTTTTTTTTNCTTTGTACCCTTTGACCAACATCTCCTTAGCCCTGGCAACCACTAGTCTACTCTTCATCTGTGAGTTCCACTTTGATAGTGCCCAATAGCCCTGGTTATTTCTTTTTTTTCTTTTTTTTAATATTTATTTATTTATTTTAGTTTTAGGCGGACACAACATCTTTGTTTGTATGTGGTGCTGAGGATCGAACCTGGGCCGCACGCACGCCAGGCGAGCGCTCTACCACTTGAGCCACATCCCCAGCCCCCCATTATTTCTTTAAATAAGATCTCTAGTCTTTTTTGTTTTTCTTCTTTCTAAAACATCATTATTCAAGTTTAACCTCTTGATGGTGTTCCAAAAGTTTTATAAATCCTTTGGGCTTTTTATTTTTTATATTTTTCTTCCTCTGACTAGATAATTTCAAATTTCTCTCTTCTAGCTCACTGATTCTTCTGCTTGATCAAATCTCCTGTTGATGTTTTCTACTTAACATAATACTCTCAAGTTCCATCTATCTTCCTGCAAGTGACATAATTTCATTATTCTTTATGATTGAATAAAACTCCATTGTGTGTATATATACCACATTTTCTTTGTTCATTTATCTGTCAGTGGACACCTCGGCTGTCCATAATTTGGCTATTGTGAATTGTGCTGCTGTAAACATGGATGTGCCTGTATCATTATAGTATGCTGACTTTAAATACTGAGGAGTGGTAAGGCTGGATTATATGGCTTTTCTAGTCTAGTCTTTTGAAGAATCTCTATACTGATTTCCATGGTGGTTGTACTAATTTAAAGTTCCACCAGTGGTGTGAAAATGTTCCTTTTCCTCCACATATTTTCTCCAGCATTTTTTTTAAATTTGGTTTTGGGGTTTTTGTTTGTTTGTTTTGGTACTTTGTTTATTGTTTGTTTATTTTGATATTTTGGTGGGAATTGAACTACTGAGCCACATTCCCAACACTTTTTATTTTATATTTTGAGACAGGGTCTTGCTAAGTTGCATAGTTACAGGCTGGCCTCAAACTTGGGATCTTCCTGCCTCAGCCTCTCAAGTTGCTAGAATTATAAGAATGCACCACCACACCTGGTGAGAGAGAATGATCTAGTTTCATTCTTCTACATATAGATATCCAGTTTTTCAGCACTATGTGCTCTTTTCTCCAATGTATGTTTCTGGCACCTTTACCAAGGATCAGGTGACTGTAAGTATGAGTTTGTTTCTTTGTCTTCTATTCTGTTCCATTGGTCTATGTGTCCCTAACTATGATAGTACCAAGCAGTTTGTGTTAATATAGCTTGGTAGTATAATTTGAAGGTGGATATTGTGATGCCTCCAATATTGCTTTTTTTGTTGTTTTGTTTTGAATTACTTTGGCTATTCTGGGTCTTTTATTCTTCCAAATGAATTTTGGGCTTTTTCCCAATTGTGTGAAGAATGGCATTGGTATTTTGATGGGGATTGCATTGAATCTGTAGATTGATTGCTTTTGGCAATATGCCATTTGAACAATATTAGTTCTGCCTATCCATGAACATGGGAGTTCTTACCAACTTCTGGTATCTTCAGTTTCATATAGTTTTCATTGTAGAGGTCTTTCACTTCCTTGGTTAGATATATTCCTAGGTTTTATGTTTTGTTTTTGAGGCTATTGTAAAAGCAGTTGCTTTCCTGATTTCTTTTTAAGCAAATTCATTATTGGTGTATAGGAAAGCTATTAATTTTTGTATATTGATTTTGTATCCTGCTAGTGTGCCGAATGTGTTTATTAGCTCTAGAGCTCTTTGCATCTTCTAAGAATAGGATCATATATCTGCAAATGGTGATATTTTTATATTTCTTCCTTTCCTATTTGTATCCCTGTTATTTCCTTCTCTTGCCTAATTGCTCTGGCTAGAATTTTGAATGTGAATTTTTTGAATTTTGAACCACAGCCATCAGTTACACAGTGCTATATTGAATAGAAGTGGTGAGAGTGAACATTCTTACCTTGCTCCTGATTCACTGAACTTATTTAGGGGAATTATTCTGAATTCTTTGTTAGTCATTTCATAGGTCTCCATTTCTTTAGGGTCCATTATTGGAACTTCATTAGTTACTAATTTCTTCTGGAGATGTCATGATTTTCTGAATCTTTTGTAATCCTTGTGTCCTTGCACTGTTGTCTGAGTATTTGAGAAGGCAGCCCACCTCTTCTGGCCAGGACAGGTGTTCTTTGGCAGGGAGAGACCTTTACTATTTAGTTTAGCCTGTGATTCTGGAAGAGCCAGTTAGTGGTGATCCTGGACAGACAGAACATGCTGTTTGTTCTCTAGTTGGCTAGACTGCTACCTTTGTACTGACATCAAGTGGGGTTGCTGGCTGAGCTTCAGTTGCCCTGTATGACCACTAGCTGGGCTCTGCTCTCGGTACTGGCTGCATACTGTGACAAGCAGATCTATCTCCACAGTTGTGCCTGCCTCAGTGGGCCCACTGGTGTGAGCTCTGAAACTAAACATGGAAAGTAGCTGTCTAGGGACTCAAGCTAAATTGAATTTTCCACCATGTTTCTGAAAGCAACCAGCTCAGCTTTGCAGGTGGGATTACGGAGTCGGCTGGTATCTCTGATTGGGTACCACAGCTATCAGTTACACAGGCACCACCAAGATCCATTTGCTGGTCACTATGACCTTTGTCTCATTTTTTTGTTTCTGGGTCAGTCTAGCTGTGCCGTTATCTGCAGTGTTTCCCATGAGGCAAAACTGGAGTGGGCTTCCTAGGAAGCATCTCAAAAAGCTAGGGAAACTATAACTGCCACCATTGCCCCCCACCTCTCCACCCCCACCCCATTGTAAAAGGGAACATCCCTCCATATGATGTTGTCCAGACTTGGGAAGGGAGAGGACTATATGGTTGAAGTGAGATCATACTTAAACTTCTAATTCAATTTTCATTTGATTTTGAGGATCACATGGGTGTTTCAGATTGTTTCCAAGTAGTGCTTTCAAAAAGATGTCTGATTAGGGCTGGAGAACAGTGTAGTGCTATAGCTCTTACCTAGCAAGTGCAAGGTCCTACCCGCAATGCCCAGGCCTTTGGGGGCTGGGGCGGTGGGTGGGGGAGATGTTATGATCTATGGTAGTGGTTAGACGAACTTTCTTTGTGGGAGGAGGGAATCCTGAGGCTTATATTCTTTGTGTGGCGGGAGGAGCAGGTAGGTACTTGGGTAGGTACTTTATCTTTTCCTACAAATATTTCTAGACAAATCTTTTAAACTATATATTAAATTCAGAGGGTCTCTACTTCTGAGCCACACACCCAGCCCTTTTTTGTGGGGAGCCACTCTGACGCACCTTCTGTCCTGAAGCCCTGAAGCCAGAGGCTTTGACCTAGTGATTTGGGCGTTGTCCCAAATTCAGGAAGTTGAGGGCATGTCTTCAGATGCAGGCGATGCCCCTTGGATTGAATTACACTCACCTGTCCTTGTAACCTTGCTCCTTCTGGCCTTTTTTGGATGGAACTTTCTAAGAACAAGGGTTCCCCCAATAAAAGCCCACTTCTGAATGTGCTCACTCTCGCCAGGCTCTTGTGACTTTCTCTTGCTCTCCCTTTTGGGGAGCTGAGGCCTAGAGCTGAGAAGCCATCATGAAGCTTGTTTAAAGGTAAAGTGTGTGTCTATGTTTTATTTGGTGTCCCAGAAAGTCACACGAGCAACCTAAAGTTCAGCTGCCTGTGCAGGTCAGGGGAAGCAGGTCTTTTTATTTTATTTTAAGATAGGGGCTTTCTAAATTGTTGATGATGATCTTGAACTGGCAATCCTCCTGCCTCAGTGGATTACAGGTGTGGGCCAGTGTGCCCAGCTAACCCAACTTAGGTGAAATAATAACTTTCTCCCATATTACTTAAGCCACCCTTAGTTACAGTTCTTGTTATTTGCAGACAAAAGCATTGTAATTCATAATAATGTCAGATCAACAGCCCCCATCTTCAGTATCTCTTAGTTCTATAAGGGTATCAGATGTTCCATGAAGAATTGTTAAATGTTAAATGTTTTGAGAAAGTAGACAATTGAAGTGATAATTTTAGGCTATGTGGGGGAATCCAAAGAAGTAGTAATATATCTGGGGAAAAAGGAAAAAAAGTAATGTATCTGATTTTACTCAGTAAAACAGTAAACATTACTCCCTTCCCAGGGCTGGGGATATAGCTCAGTTGGTAGAGTGCTTGCTTTGCATGCACAAGGCCCTGGGTTCGATCCCCAGCAACAACAACAACAACAACAAAAAACATTACTCCCTTCCCTAGTTAAGAAAGTAATTCTGGAATAGCTCATGGTAGAGCATTTGCTGAGCATGCAAGAGGCCCTGGATTTATTTGATCCCTAGCATCACAAAAAAGAAAGACAGCAAGAAAATAATCCTGGGAAAGATGATCTTAAGTCTTCATTCCATGTCCATAGAAACTGCGGTTTCTGAAGTGTCAACAGATTTGTCTTATCTTTGAGGCCATCCTGAGTCAGAGATGTTTTGTTGGGCAGAGGAAATTGCAGAGGAACTGGGGAGAATAAACAAATGCATGTTCCTTTCTGGTGAACTACATTGCTAAACCATAGATAAAGATGGACAGTAGGAGAGGGAGGAGAAATGTGGTATTTTCTCCAGAAAAGTAGCCTCCTTTAGATTCTATACTTGATATAAAGGACTCAGTTTAGGAGAGTATTATTTTTCACCAGTGTTGGCTTTTATTGGGTCTTACTATATGCTATGCACAGTGAAAAATATAAAATTTGGTCTGTTCTGGAGATTTGGGGACAGTACGGAATAAAGATGATATTGTGTGTACAGCATAATCTTGGTTTAAATCCCAGTTTATAATCATCACCTCTCAATCTCAGTTTCATAAGGTTGTTGGGATAATTTAATGAGGTAATATAAATAAATTACTTTGCAGTCCTCAAATTTAAGAAGTATATGTTATAAATGATAATTTATAGTTTAAAAGATTTGTCTAGAAATATTTGTAGGAAAAGATAAACTCAAGCTTCTGTTTCTCATGGAGCCAGAAGGATTACAATATTGAGAATCAGTTTTGTTTTGTTTATTTATTTATTTGTTTTGGATCAAGTTTAGTGAAGTACAGTTTACAGGTACAAAAATTTATGATTTGTTAGCCAGGCATGATGGTACATGCCTGTAATCCCAGTGGCTCAGGAGGCTGAGGCAGGAGGATCACAAGTTCAAAAGCAGCCTTAGAAACTTAGCAAGGCCCTAAGCAACTCAGACCCTGTCTCTAAATAAAATAGAAAAAAGGTCTAGGGATGTGGCTCAGTAGATAAGTGTCATACTTTTTACATATATGTTTTTATGATATCTGAAAAATGTGCATAATCACATATAACTACAATCTCAGTCAAAATGTACAGTATTTCTGTGATCCAAAATATTACCTTAGACCTCTTTGTACTCAACCAACTTTACTTAGCCCTCACTCCTGGCAAATACTGGTCTGTTTTTGACCCTATAGTTTTACATTTTTCACATTGTGATATAAATATGTAGCCTTTTGTGTCTAGCTTCCTTAATATAACATTTCAGAGATTCATTTATGTTACATTTATCAGTAGTTTGATCCATTTTTGTTGTTGTTATTGTTAATTGCTAGTTCATTCTATTCATATATTAGCATTTGTTTATCCATTAACTAGTTAATGGACATTTGAGCTGTTTATAATTTGGGACAATTATGCATAAACTGCTGTAAAATTTATGTGCAGGCCTTTGTGTGGACATAGGTTTTAAGTTTATTGGATTAATAGGACTGCAAGGACTAGACAAAGGGTTAGGGTATATCTTTATATCCTTAATATATACATTTATATATTATAATTTTATTAGACACTATGAAACTGTTTTGAAGGTGTATCATTTTGCATTCCTATTAGCAATGTATAAGAGAATTCCAGTTGTCTCGAATCTCACCAGTGCTTGATGTTGTTGGGTTTTTCTGTTTTTTGCCAGGGAGGGAGAGGGGGGCAGTTTCATCCATTCTAATAGATGTATAGCAATAATTCATTCTTTTAGTTTACATTTTCCTGGTGGTTTTGTGTGTCTTTTCATATGTTTATTTGACATCTATATCTCTTCTTTGGTGAAGCATCCCTTCAAACATTTTTCCTTTTTTTTTTTTTTGAGGCGTTAGAAATCAAACCCAAGACTCAAATATGCTAGGCAAAGTGCTCTGTCACTTAGCTACACCCCTAGCCCTGCCTAATTTTTAATTGGGTTTGTTTTCCTCTTTCTGTAATAGGAGAGCTCTTTATATATTCTGAATGAAAAGTTCCTTATCAGATATGTGTTTTATAAGTATTTTCTTCTAATTTGTGTCTTGTCTTCATTTCCCTACCATGTCTTTAAAGAACACTAGTTTTCATTTATTTCAACCTCAAGATTTTATATTAGTTTTTAAAAATTTGCTTATGCTGTTTGTGTTCTTAGAATTCTGTTCCAAGATCACAAAGATTTTCTCTGATGCTTTCAGTTTTTATATTTTACATTTATCTATGATACATTTTTGAGTTAATGTTTAATATGGTGTGAATTCTGAATTGAGGTTCATTTTGTTTGCATGTGGATGAACAATTACCAGAGGACCATTTGTTTAAGACTAACATTTTTTTCCATTAAATTGCCTTACAAGCTTTTTTGAAAATCAATTGACCACACCTGTGAGTCTTTTACAGAACTGTTTCTTTCTACTGACCGTTAGGTTTATTGTTCCACCTAATACATTATCTTCATTTGTGTCACTTTATAGTAAGCTTTGAACTCAGTGGGAACCCTCCAACTTCATTCTTCCTTTTCACAGTAGTTTGGCTATTAATCCTAGGGCCTTTACTGTCCCGTTAATATATTAGAATCTGTTTATTAATTTCTGTAACAACAACAAAAACATACTAGGATTTTGGTTGATATTACTTAACTATGATCATTTTGATAAGAAAAAACATCTCAATATTTCTCTTATCAGAGTTTTATAGTTTTTAGCCCATAATTCTTACACACATTTTATTAGATTTACTCCTTCCTAAGTATTTCATATATATATATGTTTTTGTTTGTTTGTTTGTTTGTTTGTTTGTTTTTTCCAGTACTGGGGATTGAACTAGTACTGGGGCATGTGCCACTGAGCTACACCCCCTGCCTTTTTTTTTTTTTTTTTTAAGATAGGATCTCCCTAAATTGCCCAAGCTGGCCTCAAACTTGTCATCTTCCAAATTTAGTCTCCTGAGTTGCTGGGATTACAGGTGTACACTACCATGTACCCAGCTAGTATTTCATACTTTTTTTTAGTTGTTAATGGACTTTTTTTTTCCTTAATATGCAGTGCTGAGAATCAAACCCAGTGCCTCACATGTGCTAGGCAAGTGCTGTGCCACTGAGGCACAACCTCAGCCCAATATTTCATATTTTTATGCTACTATAAATGGTGTTATTTTTCTAATTTTGATTTCTATTTGTTTATGCTGCAGTCTGGCTGGGCACAAAATAACTGAGCCGCCACAAAGCCTTGTAGTGTGTAGAGTGCCGATGAGAGTTTGGGAATAAAGAGTTGCTGTTTGAACCTACAAGTGTTCTTACCCGTCATGGGATGAACTGACCTCTAGGCGTCAGCCTCCTGTCTTAGGTTGGTACCATTGTAATTGGATCTTACCCGTCATTGGCATACAGCCATACTTGTGGATAGGCCTTTGTACCAGTGTGGGGGAGTGAGGTTCTTTGCTCACCTCTGTGGCCCCCAAATTTGGCCTTGGTACCAGTGGGGGGGTGAGGTTCTTTGTCTCACCTCTGTTGGCCCCCAAATTTGGCCTTGGTGCCAGTGGGGGGGTGAGGTTCTTTGCCTCACCTCTGTTGGCCCCCAAATTTTAGACCATCACAAGCAGAAAGGGAGGAGGATGCAAAATGCCATGGCACCAAGCCAAATGATGGCTCTTATTGGAAAAATTGTACCACCGATGACACCATCAGCAAAGATACCCCAGCAATACCACAATTCACTGCACCAACAGGTAGTTCACAATGCATGCAAGTGATACATAGTCCATGCAAGTTCTGCAAGCAGTTCAAAGCAAAGGAATCTATTAATATGTCCATTTCCTCCCAAAGTAAATCGACTTATTGATTGAGCATCACTTGTTGATGTATCAGTTTATACAGTTTACTGTGATAGCTATCGAAGAAGCTGTAGTTTAGTTTTATCTTTGTCTTCACCGGCACTGGGATGAAGATAGGAATGTAACATTCCAGCAGGCACTAAAAGAAAGCAATTTTCTAAATAATTTATATTATCCTGAACAGAATTATTAAATATAAAGAAAAGGAAAGGTGAAAGTAAACAAACAGATCTGTTAACCTCCTTTTTTGTTCACATATTAAAACAATCTTCAACAGCTGTTTACCCAATTTAAACTAAACCATTTAAATCATGTGAATAAAAAAAAATTTGGATCCATTTTTTCATGAGTGCTCCTCATATATGATATATGGACATACGCACATACAGACATACAACACAAAACAGAAGTGTGCACACATAATACAATACATACAACACATAACATAATAGTAAAGGCTTTGTAACTTTTCACAGGTGAAATCTCTATTGCAATGTTTAAAAACTCCAGAGTCAAAAAATATAACTGATCAGCAAAACATTAACCCAGGTCTGTATGAGCTCAAAAAATAAAATAGAACTTCATGATGTGGGAAAAGGCAATAATAAAATAGATATTGAAAAAAAAAGCATCCTGGTTACCACCTGGGTTTGACTCTTATGATATCCCATCCTTTTTTCTGTAACTTGCATATGGGTCTGAAGGTATTCCCACAAGCAAGCCCCAAGGTTTTTTACATTTGAAATAGGCTCTAATGGTGTTCATTATTCATTAGTTTCCAGGTGTGGGAGAATCACTGTCGCAGATGTAAGAATAGCCAAACTGGAGTTCTGAATATCAGCTGTTATGGATTTGAGCCAAATCATCTTCTTTTTGGTCTGTAGAAATCGCTTTAGTTAATCTCTCTCAAATCCAAATCGGCTGCTGTTCTCCCTGTGGAAACACACAAACAGACCTCCGACTCCGGACAATCACTGGGTCAGGACCTTTCCATTGTCCTGTTAGAATGTCCTTCCAAAGTACCTTAGGCTTATGTACATTTTTTGGACACATATGCCTTTCTGCAGCACTAAGCCCTGATGAATCCAAATTTAAAAAGTAAAAAGGGTTATTTTAAGTTTATCTTTAGGGGATATATACCCCTTTCCAATTCCCTCTTTTTGCTTTAATAGTTTGATGAGCTCTTTCAACTATGTAAGTAAAACATTAACTGATTATTCTTCAGGGATGATGTTCCAAAATATCCTATATGCATCCTTTTAATTTTTTTGATGTGGTTTTAAACCAATTTCCTTTTAGTTTAACATTTTCTAAATTGGCTCTTGTCTATAAATTTTAACACCCTCATCTGAGACTTCTAATTTCTGCACCACCAGAAATTAAAGTTGATGGGCTTTTTTAAAAAATTACTAATAATCTCCTTGTTCTTCTATTTTACCCAATATTTGACTTTAAACTTCTCTCTTCTACCTTTTTCTATCTTGAATGTCTGTATCTAATAGTTGTCTTAGCTTTTTGCATTTTTTTATCTGAAATACCTTTATTTGACATTTTTAACCATTTTTTATCTTGTTTCTATCTTCTAGTTTTCTTCTAAGGTTTGTACATTCACCCTTAGTTGCTTTTTTTCCTCCTAGTTTTTTTTTTTTCTTCCTATTTTGTGGGTTTAAATTCTTGTCTTCCTACATCTTTTCTATCTTCCTACATCTTCTCTATCTTTTTTTTACCTTTCTGTACTTCTGTCTTTAAAGTTTTCCACTTCAAATTTTTAATCTTCTTTATCCAAATATCTTTTATCCTATTATCTTCCCATTTTCATGTTTTTTTTTTTTTAAGTAATGCTTTTAAGATTAACTAGGCTTCGAATGACGCAATCTTTCCTCCTCCATGAAGGCATCTTAACCACCTTTAATTTAACCTTTTAAAGCCTTTTGCAACTTACTTATACATTTTACAACTTTTTACTTTATCACACAAAGATTATCTCATCTAGAATCATTTCTTTTTTCTTCAACCTTCCATATTAAAATATATTTCCATATCTTGAATCTTTTTATATCTCTTTTTTAGCCATTAACCCTTTTTAAAAATTCACATTCTGAAACAACCCTTATAAAATTTCTGAATTAAGACAAATTACTCCACTTTAATAAGATGAAATACTTTCATGTTTTTTATGGTACTATAATACTATAATTGAAACCCAACTGAAACTTCTTATACTCTTTGTATATAAATTACACCTGATAGAATCTTAACTCTTAGTAACCTTGTTTCAGCAAAGACACAGACACAAAGCAATATTAAACTTTTTTTTTCCATTTACCAATTTATGAAAACACACATAATATTTAAATATATTACCTTATGGAACTTAATAAGTAAAGAGTACTTGATTTTATATTTAGTGGTTGATGTTTCAACACTTTAGCTTTGTAAATTAATCATATGTCTATAAAAACCAAGATCTTAGACAAGTGTAGTAAACAGAACTAGCCATCTCTTTCTTGTTGAAGAAAAATCCTTCTACAGTATACCATGATGGTACCATTGTGATATATTTAACAACTCCTCTTTAAAAAGCCATGGGCTACATTTTTGTATTGTATCAACATATGCCCTAGCTGTTCTTGGTCTTACTGGGGTACCTCCTTCTTCTAACAATTTCTCTTCCTCGGGGGCGAACAACTTCAAACCTTGAGTCAACCATTTTCCCCAATTTGCCTGAGAAAGTTCTGGGGACAGGCAACTTGAAATAAAAACAAAATAAATCAAAACAAGAACACATTGTTTTTTGAAATGGTCACCCATTCTTTCGCTCTCCTTCAGGGGCGAGCAATTTCACTTACCTCCAACCTTCGGGCGTTCCCCGTTCGGGCCACCAAATGCCGCAGTCTGGCTGGGCACAAAATAACCGAGCCGCCACAAAGCCTTGTAGGTTCAAATAGCAACTCTTTATTCCAGAACTCTCACTGGCACTATACACACACTTCCCGGGAACACACTCCCTCCACCAGGCTCCGCGCGCCAATTCCCTCAGAACCCTGTGAGAACTCAACGGGAACTCCAAAGTAGCGGGTGCCAAGGCAGCAGGATCCGCCCTGATCCCAGCAGGATCCGCCCTAATCCCGGAGCAGGGTCACCTTTCAACCATTCCCCCTGGCAAAAATGCCAGGCGTCATTCTGACTAAACTGTGGCTCTCAACAATTTATCATGGATAGTGTATGGTTTGTATCCAGACTGACAGTCTCTGCTGTTTCGTGGTTTTTTTTTTTTTTTTTTTACAGATTTTTATTTTTTTTTTAAGTTTTTATTTTGAGATATGCATGGAGTATAACGTTCATTTTTGTGGTTTTACATGATGTGGAATTATACTGGCCATGTATTCATATACAAATGTAGGAAAGTTATGTCTGATTTATTCTACCTTTCCTATTCCCATCCCCCTTCCTATCCCTTTATTCCTCTTTGTCTAATCTACACTACTTCTATTCTTCCCCTGCCCAGTCTCTGCCCTTTAATTGGGGTGTTTAAATTGTTTACATTTAGTATAATTATCAATATCAGTTTAAATCTGTCATCTGGTGGACATAATTTTTCATAGGTTCTTTACATTTCTGTTTGTCTTGCAAGCAAGGCACTAACTCCCTTTTGTTCCAGACTATCTTTTATTTGACAAGCAGCCTTTGAAGAAAGATAGTGACTGCAGAACAAGCTGCGGATAGACTTACAGCTCACAAAAAAAAAAAAAAAAAATGTGATTTCCCTTACTTTTATGACACAACAAACTATCCTTCTCTGATTCAAATGTCACAGCCCCTGTGAATCTGTGTGATAGGCCAACTTTTTTTGCTTGCATGTAGGGAAACTTTACAATTCTTTTTTTTATTTCACAGTTCTTGACCCCATTTTATTTGTTTCTTGCTTTGTTTTTTAGTTTGTCACATCTCTTATTTTTCTCATTTTTTTCTGCTTTCTTTTGATTATTTTTTTAATTTCTACTGTTGGCTTATAAGTTATACTCCATTTATAAAATATGTTACACAATTCCCCAGGGATTACAACATACATCTTATTATAGTTTACCTTCAATGGTATTTTACCATTTCATTTCTGATATAAGAACCTTACATCTCCAATTTCTCCCTCCTATTCTTTGTGCCCCTTTTTGTTAGACTTTTAGATATAAGTCCCACAATACGTTGTTATTACATTTGCTTCAGACATTTATTGAGATTCATATTGTGTACCTACATGTTAGGTTAGAAAGTTTCCTGTCTTCCTTAGGATTTTTTTTTTTTAACTTAACATAAACGTTTGGATTGGAAATAATTTCTAGGTCATTCTTTAAGAAGAGGTATGAGGTTATTATTTTTGCCAAATGAATCTTTCATTGGCTTCTATTTAACATTTTTCCATACATAGACTTCCCACCCCTTCTTAGAGGAGACCTGAGGGCTGATTCCATTTATGTATAGGCTGCTTCTAAAATGTTGGCTAGAGTTCAGTGTCAGGGAATTAACAGCAGGAAAGGCTGGAGGGAAGGTCAGTGAGGGCATTTCCTTTTCTCTCTTATTGTTAATTTCCTTTAGACAGCAAAAGAAGAAAACAGTTCTGCTCTAGTCTTTATACCCTGTTTCAACTCTAGGATGTTCCCTTTTTCCACTTTCCATTGTTGAAAGAGTTTATTATGACATTCAGGATTTTTAAAATATCACCAATAATTATGAAGCCTATAGTATGCTGTTTTCCTGCTGTCCTCTAGGCTTTGTGCATAATATTCCATTGAGTTTGATAACTTAAGAAACATTGTGTAGTTTGGCTTTTTCAATATTATAAATTATGCTACCGTGAACATCTTTGTGCATATCTTTTTGTACGTCTTTTGTTCTATTATGGAGTTTCTATATTTAAGACTATCTCCATTCTGTAGTTCTTACTCGGTAGTATAAAAGTAAGTTAAAGAAGGAAATTTGGAACATACATACCTGGGGGATTAAGTGCCTAGGGAAAAAAAAAAAAGGTAAATTGTATTGTTTATAGATTTGTTGGAGAGAGGCTATTGCAAGGAAAATTTCCAAAATTATGGAACTCTGTGCTTTTCCAAAAAATATGTGAGATTTAAAATATTGCTTGATTGTTCTTTAAGAGCAATATGTTGAGTCCATTTTTATGTTGAACTTGTGTCATACCCTTTCCTATTGTGAAATCTGTTTTTAGCAAGGTTTGTCAATGTTTTAATTTGTGTGTGTGTCTGCATCACTCATAGGCAAAGAGAGAGTACATTAAATGTATATCTAAAAATGATTCTTGGAGATGGGGTTGTGGCTTAGTGGTAGAGTGCTTGCCTAGCATGCACAAGGCAGGTTTGATCCTCAGCACCTCATAAATGTGAAATAAAGATAATTGTGTCCACCAAAACTGAAAAATAAATATTTTTTAAAAAGATTCTTATACCCAACTTGTTCCAAAAATAATTAATT
This sequence comes from Marmota marmota marmota, assembly GCF_001458135.2. Lineage (NCBI taxonomy): Eukaryota > Metazoa > Chordata > Mammalia > Rodentia > Sciuridae > Marmota > Marmota marmota. The sequence continues at coordinate 47,292,508 of NW_026000016.1, forward strand.
ATAAGTTATCTAAATTAAAAACTGGTTTAACAAAGAATAGACATGGGCAAGAATTATTCTTAAAAACAACTAGTGTCCCCTTTAAAGTATTAGACTGATTATGCAGTTGTTACCACACAACCAGGTTTTTTTGCCTGCCTAATTGTATAACATTGGAAGTTTTTAAAGGATAAACACAATGATTAAGAAAGCAATAAAAAGAATAAAAGTAATAAAATGATTAAATATGAAAATGAAAAGAAACAAGGGTAGAATTAATTTCTTGAATTAACTCAAGAATATTCAAAAGAAAAAATAAACCAAGAGTCTATCTGTTCCATAGACCTTCCATACTGAATATAGGAGCTAATGAACCTACCTGAAATTATATTAAAGATTTGTGGGAACATTCCTTTTTAAGGAAAATATAGTAAATATCTTTCATTAGATTCATAGAGAAGTTTATCACCCCATCCCCCAACAGGCTCATAATCATAATGGTTAAAAAAAAAAAGTAAACTTCTAGTTGAGAATTAATAAAAGGATCTAAATTTACCCTCCCAGCATAAATAATAAAAAATCTAGGGGAGATATATGATATAATCAATTGCAGGCTTTGGACAGGGAACATTTCAGGACAATGATGTCTCAAAGTTGGGAAGCATATAAGGCAAGCCATGCAATTGGTTCAACTTACTGTCTGGAGAGATTTTTTTCTCAGGTCTTAGTGTGGTGGGAGAGAGGCACCCAGATGGAACCCAGCAATGTCCCCAAGTTAAGATGGAGATGGAGCCCAGCAAAGTGGTGCACGACTGTAATCCCAGCAGCTCAGGAGCCCGAGTCAGGAGGATCATGAATTCAAAGGTAGCCTCAGCAATTTAGCAAGGCCCTAAGCAACTCAGTGAGACCTTATCTCTAAGTAAAATACAAAAAAGGCTGGGGATGTTGCTAGTGGCTAAGCGCCCCTGGGTTCAATCCCTAGTGCAAAAAAAAAAAAAAAAGAATCTGGAAATGCCAACACACATAAATATTTCCAGGCAGAGTACCAGAGAGGAGACAGTGGGAGATACTCAATACTTTCTCCCTATTAGTCTGCTGAGTATTGTTCAGCACATGTATGTGAAGTAACAACACAGGTAGGGGAGGTAAACACCAGAAAGGAATATATCCACATCTCATAAAGGGCGAGGAATAGTGTGTGCTCCTACCAGCCACAATGGAAAGGCCTCATACTTTATATAGCATCAGACATAATACTTAAAAGCGGATTGCATTAGTAGCAGAACTAAAATTAGCCCTCAGTTAAAAACGTTGGTTTGATCTCACCTAACAAAGCCTAAGTGCAAGCTTTAAGAGGAAGAAAATTCCCCATGGGTTGTGTGTGCCTATAATCCCAGCAACTCAGGAGACTGAGTCAGGAGGATTGCAAGTTTAAGGCCAGCCTCAGCAACTTAGCAAGACCCTGTCTCACAATTTGAAAAGCAGACAGAGTGGGGGTTGTAACTCTGGGGTAAAGCATTCCTGGGTTCTATAACCACTACCACAAAAAATAAAATAAAGGGAAGGGAACAAACTTAATAACTTACCTGGTTTTCAGGACCAAAGTTCAAGAATAAAAGACTACAAAAACATCTAGCATCTGACAAAGCGAAATTCAATGTCACATTCAATTGAAAATTGGCATACAAAGAAGCAGAAAAATGTAACCCAGAAAGAGAAAATCAACAGAAACACACATGGAAATGACATGTGATACAATTAATTTGCAAGGATATTTATGGCAGTTTGTAAGTATATTCTGTGTATTCAAGGAAGTAGAGAAATACCTCAGCATTGAAAATTTAAAAACCAAGACGGGCCTGGGATTGTTGTGAGTAATAGAGCTGTTTCCTAGCAGGTGAGGGGCCTTGGGGTGGAACACTAGCACCAATTAAAAAAGAGGGTGGGGGGAAACCTGTGTCAAACTTCTGTAAATGCAAACTCCAGTGTGTGGGTGAAAAAACACACTGGATAGGATTCAAGGATCAATAACTGATAGATGTTGTAGAAAAAAAGATTAATTAACTTGAAGACAAATCATAGAAACTATTCAAAAGTGAAATGTGAAGAGGAAAAGACTGAAAAAAGTAACAGCATCAAACTGTCGGACAACTTCTAGTGGTCCAGTATGTACATAATTGGGGTTCTCAAATGAGAGGGAGAGTAGGGAAAAAGTTTAAAGAAATAATGACTGGAAATTTTCCAAATTTCATATAAACTGTATCCCACAGGCCCCATGGACCCAAGCACCAGGAACATGAAGAAAACTGTCGCAAAACACACAGTACTCAAAAATTGCTCAAGCCAAAGATTAACAGAAAATATTAAGAGCAGGAGAAAATATATTTATTACATATAGAGAAACAAAGATAAGGGTGACAGCATGTTTCTCCTCAGATATAATGCAGGTATGAAAAATTGGAGTAACATCTTCGAAATATAGGAAAACAAAAACAAAAAAACTTGAGTTCTGTACTCAGCCAAAATACCTTTCAAAAGTGAAGGTGAAATAAGGACATTTTTACAAAAGCTGAAGGAATCATTCCCAAGAAGCGTTTACTATAAGAAGTGTTAAAGGAAGTCCTTCAGAGACAATGAAGATATCAGACAGAAAACTGGTTTACAGAAATAAATAAAAAGCAAATACTTTTTTCTAAAAATAATTGCCTCTTAAAGGAAAAAGTACTTAAGTTCATCATAGGGTTTAGGATATGTTTAGAAATAAGATTTATAGATAAGTTTATAAATAAATGTATGGTAGAATTCAATAGTAAAGTAAATTCAATAGGGAAAAAAAAATAAGAAAGGAGAAATGGAATCTTAACTGCTGTAAGATTCTTACCCTTTACATGAAGAGATAAAGTACTTGAACTGGGGGAGTTTTTCGGTGGAAGAGCACTTGTCTAGGATCCATAAGGCCCTGGATTCTATCCCTAGCACACACACACACAAAAAAAAAAAAAAAAAAAAAAAAATCAAAAAAGAAAAGAAAAGAAAGAGAGGCCAGGGTTGTGGCTCAGTGGTAGAGTGCTTGCTTAGCATGCACAAGGCACTGGGTTTAATCCTCAGCACCACGTAAATGTAAAATAAAGATATTCTGTCCATCTAAAACTAAAAAATAAATATTAAAAAAAAGAAAGAAGAAAAAGTTACTTGAATGTAGTATGTAATAAGATGTGGCACAGATGATTTAATCTATAATAAGTTAAAGATGTGATGTAGATGATAAACCCTAAAGAAATCACAAGAAGGAAAAAACTAATAAACCAGCAAAAGAGATTTAATTGAATCATGAAAAATTCTCAATTTAAAAGAAGACAGAAGAAAAAATGGTACAAAGAAGAGCTATAACAAACTGAAAACAAAAGAAAGGTAGTACATTTTAAAAGCAACCTTATCAGTAGTTACACTCAACAAAAATTATCCAGACACCTCCCAAAACATGAGAATGAATTATAAAACCAGACCCAACTCTATGCTCCTTACAAGAAAACTACTTGAAATATAGACACAAATATGTTGCGTATAAACATGAAAAAAGATAGACCATTGTAGTGGAAGAGTAAAAGAAATTGAAGTTAAAGTGTAAAAGACCGGGTATTATAAAGTTTCTAAGCTGCAAAGCCTGAGTTAAAATGTAAAGGACCAGGTATTGTTAAGTTCCTATGCTACACTCAAAACCTGAAATTCCTGTAGCTGTTAGGACAATTTCCTGGACTGCCCAGTAGATATTCCCCCTGACCATTTAGTTATTTAATAACCTGGACAATAACCTGGACCCTGTGCAGCTTGGCACGTAGGCATCTCAGGGCCCAAAACAATCAGTTTGAATGTATCCCCCTCCTAGGACTGCCCTATCACCCCCGCCCGACCTGTTCCTGCCAATGAATGTACTATTCATGTTTGAGAATTGTTGTTTGATTTTCCCGCACCTCATGATGATTTGCTCTGATGTATGCAAAGCCCCCGCCCTCCCCAAAAAGTGTACTTAAGCACTGCTTAACCCCTGCTCTGGGCTCTGGGCTGCTCTTCCTTCTTGAGTGAGCATGGAGCCCCAGCATGCTGGATCCTCAATAAACCCCCCTTTTGCTGTTGCATGAGTCAGTCTCTTGGTGGTCTCTTCCTCCGACGTTCGCCGGACCCTTACAGTAGTGCTCAGAAAACCGGAGGGCTGGGGCTGTAGCTCAGTGGTAGAACACTTGCCTATCAGGTGCAATGTCCTAGGTCTGATTCCCAGGACCACAAAAATTAAAAAAAGAAAAGAAAACTAGAGAGGCTGTATGAACATCAAACAAAATAGATTTCAGAGCAAAATTTGCTATCAGTGAAAAGTGGATCATTTCATAAAGCTCAGAGGGCCAATTCAATAAGAGACCATAGCAACCCTGCATGTTTATATTCCAAACAACAGTTTTAAAATACATGAAGCAAGCCAGGTGGGGTGGGGCATGCCTGTAATCCCAGCTACTTGGGAGGCTGAAGCAAGAGGATCACAAGTTGGAGGCCAACCTCTGCTATTTAGACTCTGTCTCAAAAAGGACTGGAGATGTAGTTCAATGGTAGAGCACCCCTGGGTTCAATCCCCAGTACAGCCAAAACAAAGTGTCAATAGTCACATAACTTCAAGAATTTACAAACTCCACAGAACTCCACAGACAACACTAGGATGGCTTTAGTATTGAATTCCACCATACTTTTAAGAAACAAAAATAAATAAAAATTCCTCACAGTCTTCCAGAGAGTTGAAGAGAGAACAGAATACTCTCTAACTCACTCTAGGCCAATCAATGTAATTCTTTATATTAATAGACATAGGAGAAATAACTATATGTTATATATATTAAAAGATATTTGAAGCCCTGGGTTCAATTTTCAACACCAAAAAAAAAAAGACAATAAAGGAATATTATGAACAACTTTATGCCCATAAATTATACTGAGGACTGAATCCAGAGGTACTCTACCTCTGTGATCCATCCCCAGCCCCTCTTGTTTTAAATTTCAAGACAGAGTGTCACTAAGTTGCTGAGACTGGTTTTGAACTTGCAGTCCCCTTGCTACAACCTCCTGAGTCCCTAGAGTTACAGACATGCTGAATATGTTATCTTCTTAATGCCCCAAAACACCAACAAAATCTAATTTTTTTTTTTTGGACTAAAGATTGAACCCAGGGATACTTTACCACTGAGCTACATTTCCATTTCCTTTTTAGCTTTTATTTTGAGATAGGGTCTTGCCGATTTGCTGAAATTGGCCTCAAATTTGCAATCCTCCTGCCTCAGCTTCCCCAGTTGCTACAATTACAGGCATGTACCACTGCACCTAACCCAACATCCATCCTTAATAAACTTTCAGCAAATTAAGAATAAGCATTTATAGAAAGCCTACATGTAATATCATGGTTAATACTGAAAGATCGAAAACCAGTACAATCAGGAAGAAAACAAAGATATCTACTTCTGCCGCGCGACCAGCACGCTAGCTTCATACTAGAGGTTCCAAACATAGAAGTTAACTAGTGAGATCAAAATAAAGACACATAAAACTCAATTTACCTTTTTCTTGCCCAGCTAAGAGATGGCTTCTCCCGGCTCCTGCCTCCAGCCACCTGGTGGTAGCGAGGTTTACACAAGAGACCAGCAGGAGAGAGGAAGAAGCACGCCAGAGAGTGGGCTTTTATTGGGGAACAAAAAATTCAGGGGAAATCCAATGAAGGTCGAGGGGGACAGCATTCCAAGGTCAGGGTCAGTGATTGGTTTCCAGGTCAATGGTCAGTCACACCCCCACACTGACAAGCCCTTGCACTTGGAAAGGGTGGGGAAAGCTCTGACACAGCTGGTCTGAGAGCCTCACACCCAGTCAGGGAGGTGGCCCAATCACGTGCAAGAACGGCTTCCCACACCTACTCTTATCTTTTCTGTTCAATGTTGTACTGAAAGGTCTAACCAATGAAATGAGGCAAGAAAGAAAGAAACCAAAATAAGAAATAAAATGAGTAGAAGGAAATGGATTTAGTAGCTAAATCACTAAATAGGTGAAGCAATGGATCCCAATATATTAGACTTCAAGCCACTGAATACAGTGAGCTCTGATTAATGAAAACAAACAGAGCCCTACAATTGGCCCAGCGTACTGCCTGAAAACAGTTACTAAGACGGAGGCAGGGGGACCCCAGTATAACCCCAACATCTCCCTGCATTAAAAGAGAGAATGGCAGGGTGTGGTGGCATATGCTGATGTAGGAGTATCCCAAGTTTGAGGCCTGCCTGAGCAACTTAGTGAGAATCTGTCTTAAAATAAAAAAAATAAAATAAAAAGAGCTGGGGATGGAGCTCAATATTAAAGCATCCCTGGGTTCAATTCCAAGTACCAGAAAGAGAAAGAGAGAGAAACAAAGAAAAGTGGAACTAGGATACTGCAAAGACAAAGCAGCTGGAGTTCTCGGAGCAGAGTACCAAATAGAAGAGAGTTGTAGAGACAGGACTCGAGTCTGCAGTGTTCGAGTTCTCAGATGATCATATGTGCATCTAAAGACAAAGGGAAAAAAACCATGAAAATAAAATAAATTATAGTCTATCTTTTCAATGTCTTACTAAGGCATTATTTACCAAGAATTATTGACTTCTTTAAAAGAATGTACTTGTGTTTGACTTTCCTGTTTACTACCTGGAGAGCCAACTCTGATTTCTAGCCAATAGAAAAGATATTCTCCAGCATTCACAAGGTTCTGGATTTGATCCCCAACACCACAAAAAGAAGAAAAGATATACCTTAAAGTTACAGTTCTTTTACCCCAAAACTCATTTTACCAGTTTTATATCTAACCTAGCAATCTTTTTTTTTTTTTTTTTTGGTATTGGGGATTGAACCCAGGGGTGTTTAACCACTGTTTAACCACATCCCCAGTTCATTTTGTTTGTTTGCTTGTTTTCTATTTTGAGACAAGTTCTCACTAAATTGCTTAGAACCTCACTAAGTTTCTGAGGCTGGCTTTGAACTGGAGGTCCTCCTGCCTCCACCTCCTGAGTCGCTAGAATTACAGGCAGGCACCACTGTGCCCGGCCTTAAGAAGTTGATACTTTTTGTCATGAGTTATTCTATTGTTTGTATAAAATCCATATTTTTGACTTTTTGAGTATTATACTTTGATTATTATGGATGTTCCATTAAGATGCCCAAATGGACATTTCTACCAGAGCCAATTAGAGATCATTACCAGGGCTCAGGTGTGGCTCAGTGGTAGAGCACTTGCTTAGCATGCATAAGGCCCTAGGTTCAATCCCTAGCACCACCAAAAAAGAAAAGAGGATGTTATAAAAAGCATTACCCTTAGTCAGGAAATGTAGCTTCCTGGTCAGTGGCAGAGTGCTTGCTTAGCATATGAAAAGCCTTCATTTAATCACCAACACCAAAAAAAAAAAAATATATATATATATATATATTGCCCTTGAGTATACCTTATGAAATATTTCAGTTCAGAAAATTTTGTTTTAGTTTGACCCTGGTGTGAATTCCATGTGGAAATATAAATTTACTTAGTTTTCATCTCCTTTATTCATACCTTGAATTTTTGTTTCCAGTTCTTGGCCAAATTCGGTTCTAATTCTGTCTGGCACACAGTTGATAAGCTATTTCCATTTGGTGATAACAATAATCAGGGACCTGATTTTATGGTTTGAACATTTGGTTATTGATATGAGCATGATGGGGGTTTAATCTTCTGACAGCTAAAAGATGGCAGATTATTATTTGCTATATTTTTTATTTATTTGAAAGTTTACCTACATGTGAGTTCAGATCAATTAAGAAAACATTTTTTGCTCATGGGAAAGGAAAATATCCCTCTGGGATCAGAGGTAATAAGATTTTGTATTTTATGTTTATTTTGACTCATAACTGAAGTAGAACTGACGTACAGCTCTCTGTGTGTCTTTGAGTCTGAGAAATCTCTTGCTTCTCAGATATCTGAATCTGTAATGTTTTCCTATCTGTGCGTGTATTAACTAATTACACTTTTCATTGACACAGTATAAAACCACCGTACCTGATAATTCCTTTGTATCTTGTCACCTCTTTGATGCATTCTAGATCTTACATGTGGATGTGTGTCTATATATTTATACATATTTGTATTGGTATGTGTCTGTCCAGAATTTTTAGTTGTTTTTTAGTGGCAAGGGTTAAGGTTGCCAGATAAAATACAAGACACCAGTTAAATTTGAATTTCAGATAAACAATGAATCATTTTTAGCATATCTGAAATTTAAAATTAATTCTACAACCTGTATTTTTTTCCAATTATTTTCATGGTAAAATACTTGTAACATCAAATTTACCAGCTTACCCTTTTTTTTTATGCAGTATTTGGGATCGAATCCAGGGCCTCATGTCCTCTAGGCAAGCATATATTCCCCAGCCCTTTTTATTTTATTTTGAGACAGGATCTTATTAAGTTTCCCAGGCTGGCCTTGAACCTGTGGTCCTCCTGCTTCAGCCTCCCATAACTAGGATTACAGGTATGTGCCTTCTTTTTTTTATTATTAATTTGTTTATTTATTTTACAGTAGAATGAATTTTGACATATTGTACACAAATGGAGCCCAACTTCTCATCCCTCTGGCTGTACACGGTGCAGAGTCACTCCAGAAGTGTAATAGTGTCTGTCTCATTTCTACCGTCCCTCCCATCACCACACCCCATCCCTCCTCTCAATCCCTTCTGCACAAACCAAAGTCCCTTCATTCTTCCCTATCACCCCACCCCAATATGAATCAGCATCTGCTTCTCAGAGAAAACATTCGGCTTTTGATTTTTTGGGAATGGCTTATTTCACTTAGCATGATATTATTTTTTATTTTTTTTAAAGAAAGAGAGAGAGAGATTTTAATTTTTTAATATTTATTTTTCAGTTTTTGGCGGACACAACATCTTTGTTTGTATGTGGTGTTGAGGATCGAACCCGGGCCGCACGCATGCCAGGCGAGAGCACTACCGCTTGAGCCACATCCCCAGCCCAGCATGATATTATTTAGTTCTATCCATTTACCCGCAAATGCCATAATTGGATTCTCTTTTAATGCTGAGTAATATTCTATATGTACCACATTTTCTTTATCCATTCATCTACTGAAGGGTATCTAGGTTAGCTCCACAATTTAGCTTTTATGAATTGAGATGCTACAAACATTGATGTGATTGCATCACTGTAGTATGCTGATTTTAAGTCCTTTGGGTATAAACTGAGGAGTGGGATAGCTGGGTCAAGTGGTGAATCCATCCCCAGTTTTCTGAGGAATCTCCATTCTGCTTCCCATAGTGGTTGCACCATTTGCAGCCTCACCAGCAATGTATGAGTGTACCTTTCCCCCCATATCCTCACCAATATTTATTGTCACTCATATTCTTGACACTTCCATTCTGACTGGAGTGAGATGAAATTTTAGAATAGTTTTGATTTGCATTTTTCTAATTGCTATGGATGATGAACATTTTTTCATAAATTCATTGATCAATTGTATTTCTTCTTCTGTGAAGCGTCTGTTCAGTTCCTTAGCCCATTTATTGATTGGGTTATTTGTTTTTTTGGTGTTAAGTATTTTGAATTCTTTATATATCTTGGAGATTAGTGCTCTGTCTGAGGTGTGGTAAAGATTTTTTCCCATTTTGTAGGCTCTCTCTTCATGTTATTGATTGTTTCCTTTGCTGAGAAGAAGCTTTTTAGTTTGAATCCATCCCATTTATTGATTCTTGATTTTGCTTCTTGCACTTTAGGAGTCTTGTTCAGGAAGTCAGCTCCTAAGCCATGATGAAGATTTGGGCCTATTTATTCTATTAGGCACAGAGTCTCTGTTCAAGTGTCTAAGTCTTTGATCCACTTTGAGTTGATTTTTGTGCAGGGTGAGAAATAGAAGTTCAATTTCATTCTGCTACATATTGATTTCCAGTTTTCCCAGCACCATTTGTTAAAGAGGCTGTCTTTTTTCCAATGTATGCTTTTGGTTCCTTTGTATCTCTAGTATGAGATAACTGTACTTATGTGGGTTTGTCTCTGTATCTTCTATTCTGTACCATTGGTCTACATGTCTATTTTGGTACCAATTTCATGCCATTTTTGTTACCATTGCTCTGTAGTTTATAGTTTAAGTTCTGGTGTTTTGATGTCTCCTGCTTTACTCTTCTTGCTGAGGATTGCTTTGGATATTCTGGGTCTCTTATTTTTCCAAATGAATTTCACGATTGCTTTTCATATTTCTATGAAGAATGTCATTGGGATTTTAAAAGGAATTGCATTAAATCTGTATAGCAGTTTTGATAATATGGACAGTTTTACTTTATTAATTCTTCCTATCCAAGAGCATGGAAGATCTTTCCATTTTCTGGGGTCTTCTTCAATTTCTTTCTTTAGTGTTCTGTAGTTTTCATTGTAGAGGTCTTTTTGTTACATTGATTCCGAGGTGGGTTGGTTTTTTTTTTGTTTTTTTTTGTTTTTTTCATTTCTTTTTTTTGAGGCTATTGTGAATGGGTAGTTTTCCTAATTTCTCTTGCAGCGGATTCATCACTTATGTATAGAACTGCATTTGATATATGGGTATTAATTTTATATCCTGCTACTTTGCTGAATTCATTTATTAGTTCTAGAAGTTTTTTGGTGGAAGTTTTTGGATCTTCTAAATATAGAATCTTGTCTTCAGCAAATAGTGATAGTTTGAGTTCTTCTTTTCCTATACATATCCCTTTAATTTCTTTCATCTCTCTGATTGCTCTAGCTAGAGTTTCAAGGACTTATCAAATAGAGATGGTGAAAGAGGACACCCCTGTAAGTATATACCACATTTGGTTTATCCAGTTTTTAGAGGGAATGCTTTCAATTTTCTCCATTTAGAATGATGTTGCCCTTAGGGGTTGGGGGTATAGCTCAGTTGGTAGAGTGCTTGCCTCTCGCATGCATGCACAAGGCCATGGATTCAATCCCCAGCACCACACACACACACACACACACACACACACAAAATGATGTTGCCCTGATGCCCAGCCTTCTTAGTCTTTTTTTTTTTTTTTTGGTACTGGGGATTGAACTCAGGGGCATTTTACTACTGAGCTATATCTCCAGACCTTTTTATTTTTTGTTTTGAGAACACAGTCTCTTTAAAAGGGTTTGGGCTTCCCTAAATTGCTGAGGCTGGCCTTGAACTTGCTATCCTCCTGTCTCAAGCCTCCAGAGTCACTGGAATTACAAGCATGCACTACCACACCCAGCTTCTTAACCATTTTAAGTGTACTAAATGTTCAAAATGGTGTACATCCATCACCACATCTATCTCCATAATTATTTTTATCTTGTAAAACTGAACTTTGCACCCATTGAATAACTCCCCATTCTCCTCTCTACCGAACCCCATCTACTTTCTGTCTCTATGTGTAAGTACATATGTAATGTATGGTGCAGCATTGTCCTTTTGTGACTGACTTATTTTATGTAGCACAATGTCCTCAAGTTTCATCCATGTTGTACTTTAGCTCAGAATTTCCTTTATCTTTAAGACTACATAATATTCCACTATAAGTATATACCACATTTGGTTTATCCATTTATACAACAATGGACATCTGCGTTGCTTCCATCTTTTTTCACTATTGTGAAAAATGCTGTCGTGAACATGGGGGTCCAAATATCTCTTTGAAACCCTGCTTTCAATTTTTTTTGAATATATAAGAAGTACAATTGCTTGATCATATGGTAATTTTGTTATTCATTTTTTGAGAAACCGACATACTGTTTTCTACTGTGGCTGTACCCTCCACATTCTGTTCAGTAGTGCACAAGGGTTACAATTTCTCCACAACACCTATTTCTTTTTTTTTCCTATCATTTGTTTAGTTATAGGTGAACACAATACCTTTATTTTATTTTTATGTGGTGACGGGGAGCGAACCCAGTGTCTCATGCATGCTAGACAAGCGCTCTACCACTGAGCCACAATCCTGGCCCCACAACACCTATTTCTCCTTATCGACACTTATTTTGTGTGTGTGTGTGTGTGTACACACACATATATATACATATATATAAATATTAGTCATCCTAATGGGTACAAGGTGATACTCATTATAGTTTGATTTGCATTTCACTAATGATTAATAATGCTAAACATTTTGAGTATGCTTATTGGCCATTTGTATATCTTCTGTGGAGTAATGTCTACTGAAGCCCTTTGCCCATTTTTGAGTTGTTTTTTGTTGTTGTGTGGGTTTTAGGAGTTCTTTATATATTGTAGTTTTATCCCTCATTACCTATCTATTTGCAAAAGTTGTCTACCATTCTCTGGATTGCCTTTCTACTCTTTGTTTTCTTTTATGGCATAAAATGTTTTTATTTTCATGAAATTCAGTTTAGTTTTTCTTTTGTTTGGGCATTCTGGTATTTTTGTTTACTAAATCTGGCAACCATATTGGTAGTGGGGGATCAATCCAGATAACCTCAACTACTATTACTAGAAACAGAAACATTTCTTTTTCTTTCTTTCCTTTTTTTTTTCTTTTTGTTCTCTCTTTTTCTTTTTCTCTATCTCTTTGGTGCTGGGGATTGAACTCAGGGCCTCACATGGGTAAAGCAAGCGCTCTATCACTGAGAGACACCATATACACCCCCAGCCCTTATTTATTTTTTCACATTATCGATCTTTGGATAGAATTTTCAAATACATTTAAGTCAATAATTAAAGAACTATGGTGCACTTTATTTTTTACATATTTTTATTTGTTCTTTTTAGTTATACATGACAATAGAGTGCATTTTGACATATCATTCATACATGGAGTATATCTTCCCATTCTTGTGGTTATACATGATGTGGAGTTACACTGGTCGTGTATTCATATGTGAACTTAGGAAAGTGATGTCTGATTCATTCGACTGTTCTTCTCATTCCCATCCTCCCTCACTCCCCCCCGCACTTCCCCCGTCCAATCTGGTGAATCTCTACTCCTCTTCCCCACCTGTTTTGAGTCAGCATCAGCTTATCAGAGAGAACATTCAGCATTTGTTTTTGGGGGACTGGCTTATTTCACTTAGCACGATAATCTCCAGTTCCATCCATTTACTGGCAAATGCTGTAAATTCATTCTTATTTATGGCCAAGTAATATTCCATTGTGTGTATGTGTATGTCTGTATGTATGTATATGTATATATATATATATATATATCACATTTTCTTTATCCATTCATCTGTTGAAGAGCACCTGGGTTGGATCCATAGCTTAGCTATTGTAAATTAACCTGCTGTGAACACTGATGTGTTTGTGTCACTATATTATGCTGATTTTATGTCCTTTGGGTATATGCCAAGGAATGGGATAACTGGGTCAAATGATAGTTCCATTCCAAGTTTTCTGAGGAATCTCCATATTGCTTTCCAGGGTGGTTGCACCAATTTGCAGTCCCACCAGCAATGTGTGAGTGAACCTTTTCCCCCATATTTTTTATGGGGGAAAAATATTTTTCCCCATATTTATTATCACTTGTATTCTTGATAATTGCCATTCTGACTGGAGTGAGATGAAATTTCAGTGTAATTTTAATTTGCATTCCTCTAATTGCTAATGATGTTGAACATTTTTTTATATATTTGTTGATTGATCATATTTCTTCTGTGAAGTGTCTGTTCAGTTCCTTAATCTATTTACTGATTGGCTTATTTGTATTTAAGTTTTTTGAGTTCTTTATATATTCTGGAGATTAATGCTCTACCTGAGGTGAAGGTGGCAAAAATTTTCTCCCATTCTATAGGCTCTCTATTCACAGTGTTGATTGTTTCTCTTGCTGTGAAGAAGCTTTTTAGTTTGATACTATCCCATGTATTGATTCTTGATTTTACTTCTTGCACTTTAGGAATCTTGTTGAGGAATTTGGTTCCTACGCTGACATGATAAGAGATTTGGGCCTACTTTTTCTTCTAGTAGGCGCAGGGTCTCTGGTATAATGCCTAGATCCTAGATCCACTTTGAGTTGAGTTTTGCTATGGTGCACTTTAAATTATGTGTAGTGCATTATGAGTGTATTTCCGACAGGAAGTGTCTTGCATTTGTGTGTGTGTGAAATACTGGGGATTGAACACAGGGGTACTCCACCACTGAGTCACATTCTCAACTCTTTTTAAAAATTTTTATTTTGAGACAGATTCTCATTAAGTCGCCCAGCTTGGCCTTGAACTCAGAATTTTCCTGCCTCAGCCTCCAAAGTAGCAGGGATTCAGGTGTGTGCCACCATGCCTAGCTTTGTTTTTAATTAGGTGCTTATGAGTTTGGAATCCTTCATTTATAACATGTGAGAGATTTGACTTGTACCTTCCTGTGCCCCTGTCAAGTGCATTGACACTACATGTGTTAGGAATGTTCCTGAAAACCACTCCTTCACTGGGAGGGCCAGTAATAATTTTTGCACAGAAATGATTGCAAAGTACATATAAAATCTCACCTAATATACTTGTGAGTATATTCCCAGTTGAACTTCCTCTTAGTCAAATCCCAAAAATGTCTTTGGCAACTCTAACACCACCTCACACGGGGAAATGTGACAGAGAGGATTTAAAGTAGAAAGAGACAATAGTCTTAACTTATTGCAGTTAATTGCACTTTTAAATATATATATATATCTCGGCAGGCACAGTTGCGCACACCTGTAATCCCAGCTCGGGAGGCTGAGGCAGAAGAATCGCGAGTTCAAAGCCAGCCTCAGCAAAAGTGAGGAGCTAAACAACTCCGTGAGACCCTGTCTCTAAATAAAATTCAAAATAGGGCTGGGGATGTGGCTCAGTGGCCAAGTGCCCCAAGTTCAATCCCCAGTACCAAAAAAAAAAAAAAAAAATTGCTGGGGTCTCTCAAAGAGAGGGCCCATGTGAGTGAGAAGTCCTGAAGCTCAAGTCAAGTCTTCAGCCTCTCCTGTCAATGCATCTTAAACTTTTTCACTGAGAAAGACGTATGAGTGGAGAATTCAGATATTCATCCTCAAAACTTTGATGACACAATTCTAAATTTTATACTTCAAAGGGAAAGGGTTTTTTTGTTTGTTTGTTTTAAGTTTTAGGTTCTTTTAAAATTCATGTGAGCCAGGTGCAGTGGTGCACGCTTGTAGTCCCAGTGGCTCAGGAGGCTGAGGCAGGAGGAACCTGAGTTCAAAGCCAGCCTTAAAGCAAGGAGCTAAGCAATTCAGTGAGACCCTTTTTCTCTAAATAAAATACAAAATAGGGCTGGAGATGTTCTCAGTGGTTGAGAGCCCCTGAGTCCAATCCCCAGTACCAAAAGAAAAAAAAATTTCATGAGACTTTTACTTATATTTGATTCCATTTATCACCTTCAATATTTAACACACAACATATGTTTTTAAAAACTTAACTTCCATATACCCTCTTTAAGGGGAGGCAGGACAGAGTTAAGCCTATGCTTCAATTTATATTAATGCTTCACATATTTTATAACTTCTTGTTTTTCCTTAATTTCTTTGTGTTTATCATCTGGGAGTATATCATTTGGAAATTTGTAACTAACAGACTCCAACTACCCAAACCTTTACATGTACATTTTTTTAGCTCACAGAACAAGAACGCCAAGACAGTTGGTCCAGCTATGTGCCATCTACTGATCTCTAGCACATTCCAGTGCTTACGTGGTTTTCCAGTGATACCATCAGACACCCAGGCTGCTTCTATTCTTCCTTGCTGTTTTCTCTTAGCACTAGGATGATGGTCTTCTGCCTGTCCCTGTGATCCCAAGCAGATGATGCTTCTCTAGGACAATGGAGGGGGCTTGAAGGAGCATGCTATCTGAGCATGTCTGTCTTTTCATAAAGGCTTTCTCACAGTTTCAACCCAAAGACTTCCATTGGCCATAACCACATCTTATTTATTGTTCACCAGCAGCTACAAGGAAGTTTGAGAAAGTAAGTATATTGCTCTGCTCAGCCTACCATAACAAAATACCACAGACTGAGAGTTTCAAACAATAGAAACTTATTTTCTCATCGTTCTGGAAGCTACAAGTCTCAGATCAAGGTACTGGCAGACTTGATTTCTGGTGAGGCTCTCTTCCTGGTTTGCAGATGGCTGCCTTCTGCCTGTGTCCTCACATGACCTTTCGTCTGTATTTGGAGAGAAGGATTTCTATTGTCTCTTCCTCTTCTTATGAGGACATTTGGGTCCCATCCTAAGGCCTTCATTTAACCTTGGTTGCCTCCTCTGAGGCCCTGTCTCCAAATATCATCACATTGGGGATCAGGACTTCAACATATAAACTTGAGGGGGACACAATTCAGTCCACACAGTAATCAGTTGCACAGTAAACAAACCTCAGGGTTCTGTTTCTGTAGTCACCTCAGTTGGTGGCCTGCCCATACCCCCTTGGCACTCCCCAAGGGCACTTGCAGACCAGCTGCTGTACACAGTTGCCTCTTGTTTCTGTCTGAGGGCATTTGCTGTCAGGGAGGAGTGCTTGTCCTGCCTGGGCTTGCGTGCTCTCCTGTAAGAAGGGACTGAAGGTGAGAAAAATTAGTGGCAGAATCCTAAAGCATATTCTATGCAGTCCCTCACAGGGTCCCTGGCAGAAATGAGCCCCACGTGAGTAGATGATCAAAGCCACCTTTATTAGCTTTTCTGCTGTCCGTGTTTCCTCCCCCCATCTCTTATTCTGCCTTCTGAGATCATCTCCCAAATAAATTTCCTGCACTCAAGTCTTTACCTCAGAGTCAGCTTTCAGAGGAGCACAAACTAGACAACAAATAGAAAGGGGGAGTGAATACTGGGGGACAACTAGGGGTGTTTGTGACACTAAGAAAAGGATCTTTTATAATAATATTCTTACGTGTAATGAAAAATCTTTCTTTTTTTTTTTCCCTGTATTCTTGTGGGTTTTCTGTGTCGTGTTGGGGGTTGAATCTAGGTTGTTCACACTCCTGGGCACAGGCTGTCCCACTGAGCCACATCCCTACCAAATTCTATTTTAAAACTAGTCTAATAGATGTGAACTAGCTTCTATAATCTGCCACTTCTTACTCTGGTAACATAAGTTTGCTTAAACTTAGATTTCAATTTCCTTACTATAAAATGGTAATAATAAGATTATTTCCTTTAGGTTTATGACAATGAAATGTTAATTCACATAAAGTACTGAGAACAGTGTTTAGCTATTATACTATTAAAAACATAGTACTTAATATGTTTCATTAGCTACTACTACTATTATCTTCCCTTTGAATGTGTATTTGTTTTTTGTTGGTTTGGTACCAGGGATTGAACCCAGGGATGCTTAACCTCTGAGCCACATACCAATTCATTTTTATATTTTATTAGAGATGGGGCTTAGGGCTTCACTGAGTTGCTAAGGCTGGGTTTGAACTCACAATCCCCCTGCCTTAGCCTTCTGAGATGCTGGGATGAGCCACTGCACCCAGGTGTTATTTTTATCAGAAATATAGATGCCTAATAAATTGAATTTATACCTTCCCATCTTTTTTTAAAGATGAAATTACATAAAATGCAAAATTTAAATTTCTTGGAAGTTTTTGCTTTTGTACCAAAGATTGAACCCAGGGGTGTTTTTAATCACTGAGCCACATCCCCAATCATTTTTATTTTTTATTCTGAGACAGAGTCTCTTTAAGTTCTTAGGGACTTCCTAAATTGCTGAGGCTGGCTTTAAACTTGCAATCCTCCTACCTCAGCCTCCCGAGCTGCTGGGATTATAAGTGTGTGCCTTGCTCTTGGAAATTTTAAATAATTCACCTGTGAATCCAGTGAGCCTAAGTGATTGCTTTTCAATAAATTTTTAGATTTTGGAATCATTTTAGACTTGCAGAAAAATTACAGTGATACAGAGAGTACCCATTTATGTTC
Source organism: Marmota marmota marmota (assembly GCF_001458135.2). Taxonomy (NCBI): domain Eukaryota; kingdom Metazoa; phylum Chordata; class Mammalia; order Rodentia; family Sciuridae; genus Marmota; species Marmota marmota. The sequence goes on from NW_026000016.1 coordinate 47,310,410, forward strand.
AGCCAGCCTCTCCTAATGTCAACAACTTCATAATTATGGTAAACTTGCTAAAACTAAAACCTTAACTTTGGAACATTACTATTAACTGAAATCCAGGCTTAATTCATATTTCACCGGTTTTTCCACTGATGATATCTTTTTTCTGCTCTGGGATCCCACAGAGGAGACTACATCACATTTTATTGCCATCTCTTCTGATAAGATGTCTGTGACAGCTTTTCAATCTTTCCTTGCTTTACCTGACCTTGACAATTTAAAGAATAGTGGTCAAGTATTTTGTAGAAGATTTCTCATGATCAGATTGAGGCTAGACTTTTGGAGAGAATACACAGAAGAGAAGCACTCTCCTCATTACATCAGAACAGAGGGTACATGAAGTCAACATGATTTAATGCTGGCCCATTAACCCTGATCACTTGATTAGAATAGCGTCATTTAAGTCCCTCCATAGCAAAGTTACCATTTTCCCTTTTTATACTCCATTCTATGAAAACAACTCATTCAAATTGGAGGAGATTTGATTTTACTTCCTGGAAGGGGGAATATCTGTACATATTATTTGGAATTCTTCTATAAGGAGAATTCCTCTGTCTTCTCCCTTTTTTGTTTATATCCATGTGGACTTATGAATACATTATGCTTTGGGTTATTATCCAATATTGTGTTATTTATTTTATTGCTCAGATGGTTCCACCTTTGGTCAGTTGGTTTCTGTGTCCCTTTGACATGGTCCGATCATTTTGACACTTGAACATTCCTTACTTCTTGACACTAAAAGATATTCCAGGCGTATTGTTATTTTCCTAACCCTAGAATTAGTATAATAAAAGGAAGCGCTGTTTCCTTATATAAGAGAATGGCATTTAAAAAACAAGATCTGGACACTGGTGTGCTCATTACTATTGTGATCTCACTGCTTCTGGACTCAGAATATAGAGCTAGGAAATTTAAGTGTATATATTAGCCCATGTATGACCAGGTCCATATCTGCATATTAGATTAAACATGAGTTCACACTGATGCCTCTAATCTAGTACAACAGAGTTCATTCTAGCCTCTCCCACCACCTCCCCTAGCTTTGTTTTTGAGTGATAGAGCTACTTGCTACTTTCTTAGTTTTCCCCTCTCATTTATAAATCTTTTTTTAAAAAAATAATGTGATTGGATCAACACAAGAAATGTACATTTTTGTGAATAACCATTTCTCTCATCATGGCAGATGATGAGCTTATTTTCTAACACCTATTTATAACCCCTTGATGTTGAGAGCCACAGCCGAAGGGGCCCCAGCAAACTTCCAGCTGCCGGCTGATGATTGGCTCACAGCGGCCCCAGCAACATCTAGCTGATTGGCTCCTCTGCGGTGATGCTCATTGGGCTGTTTCCCTGCCCTTTCAGACCACGGAGCTGCTCATTGGGGGACTTTTTTGGCTCCGCCCACGTGACCCAGCCAATCGGCCTCAAGAGCAGGAGGATTGTGGGAGGTGGAGAGAAGCTTGTGTGGGAGAGAGAGGCTTGTGGAAAGCCGGTGGTGGCAGTTGAGGCTCTGAGGGTTTTTCCTGAGAGGCTGTTTTGTTTGGCGTGTGTGGTTCTAAAAATAAAGTTAGTTTCTTTTGACAAGTGGCTCCTGATTGTGCCCAGCCAGACTGCGGCATTTGGTGGCTCGCACGGGGAGCGACTGAGGGTAAGTGAACTGCTCGCCCCTGAGGGCAGGGCAAGAGGATGGGTAGCCATTTTAAGATTCTTCTTTTGTTATTTTGTTTCACTTTTGTTTTAAGTTGCCTGTCCCTGGAGATGTGTAAGATGGAAGAAAAACCGCTCACATCTGAGGAACAGATAGGGAGAAAGGACGGATGGACATTTCAGGAGGCTATTATAATGATTTTGTGTTGTTCCAATTTTGTTTCACTCAGTTTCAGTTTTGTTAGGCGTTATCTTGTTGAGTTGTATTATAGTAGAAATACGGGATCAGAAATTAGTAAAAAACAAACTGAAAGAGTGTTAAGTAAATTGTTAGAGGAAGGAGGCATCTCAGTAAAATCAAGAACAATCAGGGCATACGTTGATACAATACAAAAATGTAGCCCATGGCTTTTTAAGGAGGAGTTGTTAAATATATCACAATGGAACCATCATGGTGAAGATTTAAAAAGAATAGAAAAGAAAAGCCCAGGGACTCTGCCAGTTGGCACATTGCCATTGTGGACGTTCATATCTTGTTTGCTTAGTCCAAAGCCTTCAGTTCAGACAATGGTAGAGGAAGAAGAAGACATAATGATTCAAGTAAAAGAGAAGGTCTCTCAAGTTAGTCAGACAGAGGAAAAGATTCAAGTAAAAGAGAAGGCCTCTCAAGCTAGTCAGACAGAGAAAGAAAGTGTAAAACAGAAAAAGCCATCAGGGGGAAAGTTACAACAGGAGACTGCTACTAACACCTTTCTATCACCAGAGGACGTAAGTGTCCAACTAACAAGGCCACCTCCATATGCTGGGAGGTCCCCAACCCCCGCAGTTGATAGTTGGGATCCTGAGACAAGATCTCAAATATTAACATGCCCTGTATTTGAGGCAGGAGGGCAGCGATTTTACCAAGTTTTAAATTTCAAAACAGTGAAGCAGCTAAAAGAGGCTGTAACAACCTATGGTCCTCAAGCACCCTTCACTGTAAGCATGGTCGAATCCATTAACAACTTGAACATGACGCCAGCAGATTGGGCTAATATGTGTAAAGCTGTGCTAAATGGAGGACAATACCTGTTATGGAAGGTTGCCAATGAGGAATTTTGCAAGGAGACGGCTAGGCGAAATGCAGCAGCTGGTTATCCTCAGAGAAATCTAGATATGTTGTTAGGAAAGGGACCTTATGAGGATCAGCAGCAACAAATTGCATATGATCCTGGTGTATACGCACAAATTGCTGCAGATGCAATTAAGGCATGGAAGACTTTACAAGGACATGGAGGTTTACAAGTTCAATTATCTAAGGTAATACAAGGAGCTAATGAACCTTATGCTGAATTTGTAGATAGGCTTATTCAAACAGCTACCAGAGTTTTTGGGAATACAGAACAAGCAATGCCATTACTAAAACACCTGGCTTATGAGCAAGCGAATCGTTGGTGCAGAGATATCATTAGACCATGGAAACATGAAGATTTAAACACATATATTAAATTATGTAGAGACATTAATGAACAAGAGCAAGTCGTGGCAGCTGCAGTAAAACAGGCTTTAGATGCCAGAGACATTAATGAACAAGGGCAAATTGTGGCAGCTGCAGTAAAACAGGCTTTAGATGCCAGGCCAAGAACATGCTACAATTGTGAACAAACAGGACATTTTAAAAGGAATTGCCCCATTGGAGGAGGGTTTAACAAAACTAGGTATCAAAGGAGTAGAATACCAGGTATTTGCCCACGATGCCGTAGAGGGAGACATTGGGCTAATGAATGCCGTTCTCAAACCACCATAGAGGGTACTCCATTATCAAAAAACGAACAAGGACCAGGTGTTTATCCACGATATCGTGGAGAAAGGCATCGGGCTCCATTGCCAAAAAATGGACAGGGGGGCCCAATGCTCCGGGGCCCAAAACCACAAATATACGGAGCACTGGAGGAACCCAGCAACCCCATCAGGGTAGTGCCCAGGACACATTGTCCATCAGATCCCTCATCAGACAAACCAGAGGGAGCGCAGGGTTGGACATCTGCGCCTCCGCCAGAGCAGTACTAACTCCAGAGATGGGAGTTCAAATCATTCCCACAGGGGTGAAAGGACCTCTTCCCAAAGGAACAGTAGGCTTATTATTGGGACGCAGCTCTTCTACTCTAAAAGGACTTATGATAAGTCCTGGGGTAATTGATCCCGATTATGAAGGTGAAATAAAAATTATAGCCAGTTCTCCAAAGGGTATATCAGTAATTTCACCAGGAGATAGAATAGCACAGTTACTAATAATACCCAGCCTACATGATAAATTTTCCAGTCGTACTGTAGAAAGAGGTTCCAAGGGATTAGGCTCCACAGGTGTAGATTGGGCTATGCTTTCTTTAAATTTAGATTCTCGCCCCATGCTAAAACTAAATATTCAAGGACATGAATTTAATGGGCTACTGGATACAGGTGCAGACCTTAGCATCATCTCTCGTCAAGAATGGCCAAAACATTGGCCATTACAACAAGCCACTCAAACGCTTCGAGGCCTAGGAGTGGCGACTAATCCCCATAGAAGTGCAATGGTATTAGATTGGAAGGATCCTGAAGGATGTGAAGGAACTATACAGCCATATGTATTGGATCATCTTCCCGTAAATTTATGGGGACGAGATGTCCTAGATCAATTAGGTTTGACATTAACAAATAACATCAACCAAAATGCACCCACTATTATGACTAGACAAGGTTTTAGGAAAGGAAAAAGATTAGAAAAACAAGAACAAGGTATAGCAGCACCAATACAAATAGATCAAGGAACAGACAGACATGGGTTGGATTTTCAGAAAGGGCCACTGAGACAATAAAAATTACTTGGAAATCAGAAAGACCAGTATGGGTTCCTCAGTGGCCCCTGACTAAAGAAAAGATACAAGCAGCCCATGACCTGGTCAAACAACAATTAGCAGAAGGACATATACAACCTTCTGTATCTCCCCATAATACTCCCATTTTTGTCATCAAAAAGAAATCTGGTAAATGGAGATTATTGCAAGATTTAAGAGCCATTAATAATGAGATGGTTATTATGGGACCTGCTCAATCAGGGATTCCTCAATTGTCTGCTTTGCCAAAAACCTGGTATGTTTTAGTTATAGATATTAAAGATTGTTTTTTTTCAATTCCAATTCATCCTGAGGATAGTCCACGTTTTGCATTTACTATCCCTGCACTGAATCATGAAGGTCCTGATCAGAGATATGAATGGAAAGTACTCCCTCAAGGGATGGCTAACAGCCCAACTATGTGTCAAATTTATGTTAACAAAGTAATCCAGCCACTTAGAAATCAAAATCCTGAACTACAAATATTTCACTATATGGATGATGTATTATTAGCACACAAAGATAAAAACACATTGCTAGAATGTTATGCCACACTTACAAACTTATTAAAAAATTATAATCTAGAGATAGCAATAGATAAAGTACAATTAAATTTTCCAATTAATTATTTAGGAGTTCTATTATCCTCAACCATGGTCCGTCCACCAAAAATTCAAATACGAGTAGATCAACTCAAATCACTTAATGACTTTCAAAAGTTATTAGGAGACATAAATTGGATAAGGCCTTATTTAGGTATACCAACAGGAGAGTTGGGACCTTTATTTGATATCCTAAAAGGTCCATCAGATCCAAATTCACCCCGAATGTTAACGCCTGAAGCAAGAAAGGCATTAAAAATCATTGAAACATATATGGAAAATATGCATTTGGATAGAATTGATATAAGTTTGCCTTTATTATTTATTGTACTACCAACAAAAAATATTCCTACAGGAGTATTTTGGCAAGAAGGTCCATTATTATGGATACATTTATCTTATTCTCCTAACACTATTCTTACTAGGTATCCTGAGGCTGTAGGACAATTAATACTCAAAGGAATAAAAGCAGCAAAGGGAGTGTTTGGAATTTCTCCCAATAAAATTATTACTCCATATACTATGAATCAAATTGATGAGTTAGCTAATGAGTTAAATACTTGGGCAATAATCATGTGCAAATCTAATGTTTCATTTGATAACCACTTACCATCTAATCCTTTATTGTCTTTTTGGTCATTGCATCCTGTAATTTTTCCAAAAATGACAAGAAAAACACCTATCATGAATGCTCCAAATATATTCACTGATGGGTCAAATAATGGTACAGCAGCAGTAGTTACCCCTGATCAAACTTTTACATTTTTAGTACCCAAACAATCAGCTCAAAAGGTAGAGCTTAATGCAGTTTTACAAGCTTTTGTGATGTTTAAAGATTCTGTATTTAATTTATTTTCTGATAGTCAGTATGTAGTTAATGCTATAGTATCTCTTGAAGATGCTGGTAGGATTTCCCCTTCTTCTACTGTTTTCTCTTTGCTTTCCACTATACAAAGTCTAATCTGGGACAGAAAAGATCCATTCTTTATAGGACATATCAGGGCACATACAGGATTGCCTGGAGCCCTTAGTTTGGGCAATGATTTAGCAGATAAAACTACACATGACATACATATTTTCTCTACACTAGAAGAAGCTATAAATTTTCATAAAAAGTTCCATGTCAATGCTAATACTTTACAAAAGCGTTTTAAAATAACTAAGGAACAAGCTAGACAAATAATAAAACAATGTCAAAATTGTGTGACCTTTTTACCACAAGTTAATCTTGGAGTCAATCCTAGAGGATTGATACCTAACCATATTTGGCAGATGGACGTCACACACTTGCCAGAATTTGGAAAATTAAAATATTTGCATGTTACAGTTGATACTTCTTCTGGATTTTTGATGGGCTCCCTTCATGCCGGAGAAAAAACTAAAGATGTTATAGCTCATTGCTTACAAAATTTTGCCACTGTGGGTGTTCCAAAACAGTTAAAAACAGATAATGCCCCTGGTTATACTTCTACCTCTTTTAAACAATTTTGCTCAACATTTGGCATTACTCATATAACAGGAATCCCATACAATCCACAGGGACAAGGCATAGTTGAAAGAGCTCATCAAACTATTAAAATGTACTTATTAAAGCAAAAAGAAGGAATTGGGAAGGGGTATATATTCCCCAAAGATAAACTTAAAATAACCCTTTTTACTCTAAACTTTTTAAATTTGGATTCATCAGGACTTAGTGCTGCGGAAAGGCATATGTGTCCAAAAAATGTACATAAGCCCAAGGTACTTTGGAAGGATATTCTAACAGGACAATGGAAAGGTCCTGACCCAGTAATTGTCTGGAGTCGGGGGTCTGTTTGTGTGTTTCCACAGGGAGAACAGCAGCCGATTTGGATTCCAGAGAGATTAACCAAGGTCCTGACCCAGTGATTGTCTGGAGTCGGGGGTCTGTTTATGTGTTTCCACAGGGAGAACAGCAGCCGATTTGGATTCCAGAAAGATTAACTAAAGCGATTTCTACAGACCAAAAAGAAGATGATTTGGCTCAAATCCATAACAACTGATATCCAAAACTCCAGTTTGGCTATTCTTACATCTGCAACAGAACCAGGATGCTTTTTTCAATATCTATTTTATTATTGCCCTTTGCCATATCATGAAGTTCTATTTTGTTTTTTGAGCTCATACAGACCTAGGTTAATGTTTTGCTGATCAGTTCTATTTTTTGACTATAGAGTTTTTAAACATTGCAATGGAGATTTCACCTGTAAAAAGTTATAAGGCCTTTACTATAATGTTATGTGTTGTATGTATTATATTATGTGTGCACACTTGTGTTTTGTGTTATATGTTTGAATGTATGTATGTCCATATATCATATATGATGAGCGCTCATGATAAAATGGATCCAAATATTTTTTTTTAATTCACGTGATTTAAATGGTTTAATTTAATTGGGTAAACAGCTGTTAAAGATTGTTTTAATATGTGAACACAAAAGAAGGTTAACAGATCTGTTTGTTTACTTTCACCTTTCCTTTTCATTATATTTAATAATTCTCTTAAAGATAATGTAAATTGTTAAGAAAATTGTTTTCTTTTAGTGCCTTCTGTAATGTTACATAATTTTTTCTTTAGCCATTATTGCCAGAATTCCTATCTTCATCCCAGTGCTGGTGAAGTCAAAGATAAAACCAATCTACAGCTTCTACAATAGCCATCACTGAACTGCTTGCAGAACTTGCCTGGACACATTGTGAGCTCACCTGTATGCATTGTGAACTATCTGTTGGTGCAGCGACTTGTGGTAGTGTTGGGGTATTTTTGCTGATGATGTCATCGGTGGTACAATTTTTCCAAAAGGAGCCGTCAATTGGCTTGGTGTATCTTCCTCCCTTCTGCTTGTCATGATCGTCCAGCTAAAATTTGGGGGCCAACAGAGGTGAGGCAAAGAACCTCACCCCCCCGCTGGTACAAAGACCTCTCCACAGGTGTGGCTGTATACTGGACCGGTAGTCAGTGACGGGTAAGATCCAATTGCAATGGTACCAACCTAAGGACCATATGTACTATTGGACAACCTAAGGCAGGCACGGTCCCTAAGCCACATGCTTGTTGTTTAAACAGAGAGGGGGAGATGTTGAGAGCCACAGCCGAAGGGGCCCCAGCAAACTTCCAGCTGCCAGCAAACTTCCAGCTGCCGGCTGATGATTGGCTCACAGCGGCCCCAGCAACATCTAGCTGATTGGCTCCTCTGCGGTGATGCTCATTGGGCTGTTTCCCTGCCCTTTCAGACCACGGAGCTGCTCATTGGGGGACTTTTTTGGCTCCGCCCACGTGACCCAGCCAATCGGCCTCAAGAGCAGGAGGATTGTGGGAGGTGGAGAGAAGCTTGTGTGGGAGAGAGAGGCTTGTGGAAAGCCGGTGGTGGCAGTTGAGGCTCTGAGGGTTTTTCCTGAGAGGCTGTTTTGTTTGGCGTGTGTGGTTCTAAAAATAAAGTTAGTTTCTTTTGACAAGTGGCTCCTGATTGTGCCCAGCCAGACTGCGGCATTAATGATAACGCCAAGGTCGCGGGTTGAATCCCCGTACCGGCCACCAAATGCCGCAGTCTGGCTGGGCACAATCAGGAGCCACTTGTCAAAAGAAACTAACTTTATTTTTAGAACCACACACGCCAAACAAAACAGCCTCTCAGGAAAAACCCTCAGAGCCTCAACTGCCACCACCGGCTTTCCACAAGCCTCTCTCTCCCACACAAGCTTCTCTCCACCTCCCACAATCCTCCTGCTCTTGAGGCCGATTGGCTGGGTCACGTGGGCGGAGCCAAAAAAGTCCCCCAATGAGCAGCTCCGTGGTCTGAAAGGGCAGGGAAACAGCCCAATGAGCATCACCGCAGAGGAGCCAATCAGCTAGATGTTGCTGGGGCCGCTGTGAGCCAATCATCAGCCGGCAGCTGGAAGTTTGCTGGGGCCCCTTCGGCTGTGGCTCTCAACACCTTGAGGGATTAGTAAAGCTGTAGATTCGCTTTCTCAGATTCACTTTCCCCCTTGAAGGTGTGAGTAGATAAATAACTCAGTTGCAGACACTAAAAAAAGAAGTGGGCTTTCTGGTGACATTTTGCAGGAAGATTTTTCTTTCTTAATAAAAAGGACAGATTCCACTTTCATTGCTCCCTCCTCTCTACTGCGGCCCTTCCTGTCTGAACTGTGATGAAACTGCTGAAGCAGCAGCAGCCATATTTTGACCTGCTAGGCCACACCAGGACAGGTGGGATAGGACAAAGAAAGTCTGCAGCCCTCACAGGTTCAGCACAAACACCTAGATAGACATTTCCAATGTCAATTAAAAAGTACATTCTGTTTAATTATATTGTTGAGTATTCTTTTATTAACACACAAATACATTCTTTTTTTCTTTATGGTAGCAGGGATTGAACCCAGGGGCGCTTAACCCCAGAGCCACATCCCCAGCCCTTTTTATTTATTTATTTTTAAATTTTAAAAAATATTTTTAGTTGTGGATGGACATAATACTTTTATTTTATTTATATATATGTGGTGCTGAGGATCAAACCCAGTACTTCACATGTGCTAGGCAAGCACTCCACCACTGAGCTACAAACCCAGCCCTTAAATTTTTTAAAAAATATTTATTTTTTAGTTATAGTTGGACACAATACCTTTTATTTTATTTATTTATTTTCACATGGTGCTGAGGATCGAACCCAGGGCCTCACACATGCTAAGCAAGCACTCTACCACTGACCACAACCCCAGCCCAATTTTTTTTCTTATTTATTTGTTCTAATGAGTTATACATGACAGCAGAAAGCACTTTAATTCATAGTACACAAATGAATCACAATTTTTCACTTCTCTGGTTATACACAACGTAGAGTCATACCACTTGTGCAATCATACATGTACCTAGGATAATGATGTCCGTCTCATTCCACCATCTTTCCTGCCCCCAAGCCCCCTCCTTTCCCCTCCCTCCCCTTTTCCCTATACAAAGTTCCTCTATTCATCCCATGCCCCACCTCCTTATGGATTAGCATCCACTTATCAGAGAACACATTCGGCCTTTGGTTTTGGGGGATTGGCTTACTTCACTTAGCATGATATTCTCCAACTCCATCCATTTGCTTGCAAATACCATAATTTTATTCTGTTTTAATGCTGAATAATAGTCCATGGTGTGTACGTGTATATATGTATATGTGTGTGTGTGTGTATGTATGTGTGTGTGTGTATATATATATATATATATATATATATATATATATATATATATATCACAGTTTTTATACTCATTCATCTATTGAAGGGCATTTAGGTTGGTTCCACAGTTTGGCTATTGTGAATTGTTCTGCTATGAACATTGATGTGGATGCATCACTGTAGTATGCTGATTTTAAGTCCTTGGGTATAAACCAAGGAGTGGGATAACTGGTCAAATGGTGGTTCCATTCCAAGTTTTCTAAAGAATCTCCATACTGCTTTCCAGAGTGGTTGCACCAATTTTCAGCCCCACCAGCAATGTGAGAGTGTGCCTTCTTATTTTTTGAGACAGGATCTCCCTAAGTTTCTTGGGACCTCACTAAGTTACTGAGGATGGCTTTGAACTTGCCAGTGATCTTCCTGCCTTAGTTTCCAGAGTCACTGGGATTAGAGGTATGCACTACCATACCTGATATGAGAACATTCTTATACAAATGTATGATAGTATTCTCTTTATTTGAACAATTTTCACATTCTGTTTAATAAAATTTGAACATCAAATATTATCCTGGGAGATAAATAGAAACTCAAAACTGAGTAAAATAGAAATCCTTTCCTTACGGTGTTCACAATGAAATTGTGGAGACAAATATCTTTTACTATATATACACTGTGCTAATCACTTCATTAGATGTTTAAATCAGAATATCTGGTAATATTAGAGAAGAAATAAATTATTTTTTTCCTAAACAAATATGAAAAATCTTTTTTTTTAAGTGATGTTTTTGTCATTAAGAACACAGCTTAAGCTATAGTCCCAACACTCAGGGAACTGAGGCAGGAAAATCACCTGACCCCAGGAGTTAAAGGCGACCCTGAGCAACCTAGCAAGACTCCACAGTCAAATCCTAGCTCTGTAACTGGGTAACTTGGGCGTGTTGCTTAAGTGCCCTGTGCCCCAGTTTCCTCATAAGTATGAGTTAATAAAGGTAAAGCATTTAGAAGAGCATCTGACATGTAGTAAACACTGTAGCTAGTAGCTGTCACTGAAGGACAAATACAGTTTCATCAGGCATGTTTGAAACTATGGAAGGGTGTAAACATGCTAATAAAGAAAGCAGAGAATGAGGGAAAGAGAAGGCTAAGAATGGAGTACTATGACTGGCAGGCAGAAAAACTGGAAATAGAAACTGAAAAAAAAAAAGGTGGAAGAGTGAGTAGAGGATTTATACATACAAAAGAAGCAAAATTAGGGGTCTTGTTTGTTTGTTTTGGTGCCAGGGATTGAATCCAGGGATACTTAACCACTGAGCCACATCCCTAACCCTTTTTATATTTTATTTAAACAGGGTCTGCTGAATTGAGTTACTTAGAGCCTCAGTAACTTGCTGTGGCTGGCTTTGAACTCACTATCCTCCTGCCTCAGCCTCCCAAGCAGCTGGGATTATAGGCGTGGGCCACCATCTGTGACAGCAAAGATTAGTTGATGGTATAAATAATGTAGTGTGTTTATGTTACACCATTTATTATGCTTTGCAGTTTGTTGAGAATTGTCGCTACATTATACCATTTTATATATTTATATTCTGTGAAATGCCAATTCATGTTCTTTGATATTCTATGAAATTTATTTTTCTCTATGTTTCATAGAAGCTTTTTACAAATTGTGGTGTAAACTCTTTGGCATAAATTGTGGAAATCTTCTCCTGGTTAGATAGTCATCTTTTAACTTTATGTGTGCCACCCTTTACTATACAGTTTTTTTCTTATATAGTTAAATTTATCAGTCATTTCTAATAGCTTCTAGAACCTGTGTCATTCTTAAGAAAAAAAAATTCATGTTTTTTTTTCTTATAGCATTTTAATGGCTTTATGTTTTATAATTAGAACTTGAATCCACCAGAAAGGTATTTTAGTGTAAGGTAAGCATGAACTGCTTTTCTTTGGGATATTTCATCTATGTTCATGAGTGAGATTAATATATAACTTTCCTTTCTCGTACTTCTCCTTTTCTGTTTTGGAATCATAGTTAATGCCAGTTTCATAAGATGAATCATACAGCTTCCTCTTTTTCTATATTTTTAAATAGTTTGTGTAAGTTTGGGACTATTTATTCCTGGGATGATGAGAGCTTGCTCATAAAACTGTCTTAGTGAATTTACTTTGTCAGAAGATTTCAAACTGCTTATGCTATTCTCCAAGGATTATAAAATAACCAAATTAGTTGGGTGCAGTGGTGCACACCTGTAATCCCGGTGATGTGGGAGACTGAGGCAGGAAGATTGCAAAGTTCCAGGCCAGCCTGAGCAACTTGGTGAGACTCTGTCTTGAAATAAAAATAAAAGTAGGCTAGAGTAGTAGCTCAGTGGTAGAGTGCCCCTAGATGAAATCCACAATAACCACCCACCCTACCAAAAAACCCTGACATTCTACTTCTTTGTGAGTCAGCTTTGGTAAGATATATATCCTACTTCTTCGTCTATTTCATCCTTTTTTGAGGAAAGGGAGCAGGGAGACAAGTTCTTGCGATGTTGTCCATGCTGGCCTTGATCTTGTTGTGATTCTCCTGCTTTAGTCTCCCAAGTACAGGTGTGTGCCCACATGTCCATCTGCATCTAACTATTTTAATGGGTTGGCATAAAATCCTTTATGTTATATTTTAATGTCTACAGCATTTGTAGTTACATACCATTTCATTCATAATGTTAATTATTTGTGCCATTGTTCCTTTTTCTTGATCAGTTTCACTAGTAATTTATCAATTTTGTCAGCATTTTAGTTTTGTTGATTCTCTATTTCATGGACTTCCATTCTTTATTTTTTTTCCTTCTATTCTCTTTGGGTTTATTTTGTTCTTCTTTTTCCAACATTCAAGGATGTATGTTTTTGTCTAAGTACTTCCTTAGCTGTATATCACAAGTTTTGATATGTAGCTTTACGCCGTAGTGCTTTTAAATATCATTCTAGTGGGGCAGAGTGGCACATGTCTGTAATTCCAGCAACTAGGGAAGTTGAGGTGGGAGGATCACATGTTCAAGGCCAGACTCAGCAACTTAGTAAGATCCTGTCTTAAAGTAAAAAACAAAAAGGGCCGGGGATGTTGCCCAATGGTAGAGCACTCCTGGGCTTAATCCTCAGTACCACTAAATTAATATTTTAAAATATTGTCCTAATTATGATTCTTTAAACTCATGTGTTATATGTTTGTTTGTTTGTGGAGTACCAGGGATTGAACTCAGGCACTCAACCACTGAGCCACATCCCCAGCCCTTTTTTGTATTTTATTTAGAGATAGGGTCTCACTGAGTTGCTTAGCGCCTTACTGTTGCCGAGGCTGAATTTGAATTCACGATCTTCTGTCTCAGCCTCCCAAGACGCTGGGATTACATGTGTGTGCCAGCACACCCAGCAAACTCATGTGTTATAGAAAGTATATTTTAAAAATTCCCATCCTTTTATCTCAAGTTCAAGGTCAGCTTCAGCTACTTAGTAAGGCCCTAAACAACTTAGCAAGATCTTATCTCTAAATAAAAAATAAAAAGGGCTAGGAATGTTGCTCATTGGTAAAGCACCTCTGGATTCAATCCCCAATACCAAATGTGTGTGTGTGTGTGTGTGTGTGTAAAAGTGGGCTGGAGTAGTAGCTCAGTGGTAGAATGCCCCTGGATAAAATCCACAATCCACAATAGCTACCTACCCCACCAAATATATATATATATTTTCATCCTTTTAATTGAAACTTTAGCATTTAGTTTTAGGTATGTCTCTAGTAAATAAAATATGGTTAATTTTTTAACCAGTTTTGAAATCTTTGATTTTTAGTGGTATCTTTCAGTCCACATACATTTTTAAAATTTATTTGTTCTAATTGGTTATACATGACAGCAGAATGCTCTTCAATTCATTGTACACAAAGGGAGCACAATTTTTCACATCTCTGGTTGTACACAAAGTGGGGTCACACCACTTGTGCAATCATACCCGCATATATTTTTATAGTTACTATGGTTATAATTAGGATTTTATTTTTGCCTTCTTGCTTTCTTTTTGTCTTGCTTTCTGTTTTTGTCCCCTACATTGTCTTCCTTTGTATTTTTATTTTCTCATTCTATGTTTTACCTCAAAAGGTTTAGATGGTTAGCTTTTGCTATATAACAATTACCCTCTCTTCCACAAAAAATAAACTAAATTTTTAAAAAACTCAATAGCTTAAAAAATAACCATCTGTTTAGTTTATTCTTTGTGTCAGCTCTTTGTGGAGCACCTCTGGGTCAGCTCAGTAGATCCCTAGACTCTTTTATGCATCTATGGCCCTTTGGCAGACTAGCTAACAGCTGGGTGACCTCAGAATGTCCCACTCTTAAGTCTGGTGTTTGGCAGGCAGTTAGCCATAGAAATAGGAGTGATTAGAGTGACTATTGACTGGGCCGTGTGTGTGTTTGGATGTGTGTGTCTGTGTCTTAATTAATTAGTTAATTAATTTATTAATTTTTGGTACTGGGGGGTTAACTCATGCTTTATCACTGAGCTACATAACCAGTCCTTTTTATTTTTTATTTTTTAAAACATTTTTTTAGTTGTTGATTGACCCTTATTTTATTCATTTATTTATATGTGGTGCTGAGAATTGAAACCTGTATTAGAACTAGCTCATGGTTACAGATTCTTACAGGAGATAATATCCTCCCTTCACAACTCAGGGATAAGTTTTAAAATTAGCAATTTTTTGTAATCTGGTGGTGGTGGTTATGGTGGAGCAATGATTGGTTTCTAATTTGCCCTGCCCTGAAGATGTAACTCTTGGAGGAACCAGCTTTATGGGACGAGGATCTCCTAATAGATTTTCTGGGCTTTGATTTTCAACTTGCACTCTGCACAACATTATGAGAATTGAACTTCAGGCAGTCTGATAACTCATACCTAATCCCAGTGACCTGGAGGCTGAGGTACAAGGATCACATGTTCGAGGCCCCCTC
The DNA here is from genome assembly GCF_001458135.2 of Marmota marmota marmota. Taxonomy (NCBI): domain Eukaryota; kingdom Metazoa; phylum Chordata; class Mammalia; order Rodentia; family Sciuridae; genus Marmota; species Marmota marmota. The sequence goes on from NW_026000016.1 coordinate 47,325,703, forward strand.
CAGTAATTTAGCAAGTCTCTGTTCCAAAAAAAAAAAAAAAAGGGACTGGGGATGTAGCTCAATGGTAATGAGTCCCTCAGTTTGGTTCCCTAGTATTAAAAAAAAAAAAAAAAAATGAACCTTAAGCTCTTCCAGGGTTGATAGTTCTCCATATTTCACTTCGTCCAGCTCAATCATGTTTCGTTATTTGAAACACTCTTTTTTCTCCCCAACATTTTAACATCTCTAGTATTGCTATGTATCTTAAAATGATGGTATCCTATAATCACTGTCAGTCAGGGTCAATTATAATAGATGTCATTTTTTTATGCATGTATAAATATCAAAGTGCAGCATCAAAAATTACAGGATGAGTTTGGTACAGTGGCACGCACCTGTAATCCCAATGGCTTGGAAGGCTGAAGCAGGAGGATCCCAAGTTGGAGACCACCCTGGACAATTTAGTAAGACCCTGTCTCAAAAGGGAAAACGAAAATGATTCGGGTGTAGCTCAGTGGTGGAACACTAACCTGGCTTGCATGAGGCCCTGGGTTCAATCCCTAGAACTACACACAGAAAGGAAAGGAGGGAGGGAGGGAACGAGGGAGGGAGGAAGAGAAAGAAAGAAAAAATCTTCCAGCTCTCAATGGTTTAAAAGAAAATCTTAAAGCCAGTAGTAGAATATTCTTTCAATTCCCAGGAATCAAATGTTTGGGGAAAGCAGGTGTCCTCATAGTAAATGAAACTCCTGAAGCATGAGTCAAAAATAGGTTCGTGCTGCAGAATTGGCCAAGTGAGGCTTCAGAGCCTCGCATCAATAGTTTTTCATTCTTTCAAGAATTGTTTTATGAAATAATACATCACTGATGCTTTTGTTACAGAGCATTCTGTAGAAGAGTTCCATTAAATGGGTGGAAGTATTGTTAGTCAATATTTTTTTGTTGTAGATGAACAACATTTTTTTTTATTTAGTTGTAGATGAACACACAGTATCTTTATTTATTTTTAATGTAGTGCTGAGGATTGAATTCAGGCCTCACACATGCGAGGCAAGCATTTTCCCACTGAGCTACAGCCCCAGCCCCCTTCAGCATTTTTTTAAACTAATTTTTACTTTTTTATGTGTGCCTAAGTATTATGTGATGAAAACAGAACACTAGTCTGAAAGATCTTTTTCAGTAAATATAAAAGTTCTGGACTGAGGCCGTAGCTCAGGGGTAGGACACTTGCCTGTAGGCCCTAGGGCCCCTGCCCCCCCACACAAACAAATTGCAAGGAAAACACTAGGTCAGAGTTTGATAGCATTTTTTCCCCTTAGTAGTAAGAAAAGTAATGATATTTTTTTCAACCAATAATCCCTTAGAATAGATATAATACATTAAAGAATGTATACTTTTCCTATCAGTTTCTGAATAAAGACTTTTTTAAAATCCAGTATTTGGTTGTCTTTGGCAGCTGGTTCAGTTTACTAGTATCTGGTCTACTTCTGGTGTCTAGCAGCAATGTAAATTTTGTATTCCTTTTTTTCTTCTTTTTTCTTTTTGGTACAGGGGATTTAATCCAGGGGTGCTTTACACTGAGCTATCTATCCTGCCTTTTTTTTCTGCTTTATTTGGAGATAGGGTCTCACTAAGTTGCCCAGGCTGGCCTGGAATTTGGGATCCTCCTGCCACAGCTTCCTGAGTCACTGGGATGACAGGCATGTGCCACCTTGCCTGGCTGCTTTCAAGATTTTATTAACATTTTGCCAAACTAATATTTCTTTCATGGTCCATTTATTTACAAATGGAATTTATAATTATAATAAATGCCATTTTTTTCTCAGATTGTTTTAGTTGTATATTAATGACAAATAGAGAGCTGCTCTAATTTGCATAGAGTCTGCCTTTTTTCTAGTTGGAAGCTTTAGAATTATTTCATTTTTAGGAATATAAATGTTATCTTTGTGTCCAATTTCAGGTTTTTTTTTCAGGTGAAAAGTTATTCTTTCATACCTTTATTCATCACAAGAGTGCTTTTTTTTTTTTTTTTTTTTTTTTTTTTTAGTTATATGAGGCTTATTCAGAACTTGGTTCTGCCTTCCTCCTCCATGTCATTTCAGATCTAGAAGTTGGCTGTGTTGGTGGCACATGCCTGTAATCCCAGCGGCTGGGAGGCGAGGCAGGAGGATGACAAGTTCAAAACCAGCCTCAGCAAAAGTGAAGCTCAAAGCAACTCAGTCTCTAAATAAAATACAAAATAGGGCTGGGGATGTGGCTCAATGGTTGAGTGCCTGAATTCAATCCTCAGTACCATTGAGTTTCTTTATTTGGTTTATTGTTTCCTTCATTTCAAGGATTTCTGTTTGAGTTTTGTTTTGTTTTGTTTTTTCAAAATCTCTGTCTCTTTCTTGAAGTAATCTTTTGCTACCTGTATTTGCTCACTTATCTCTTTGTTGCTGTGATCAATAGTTGTCTGAATTTGCTCTCTCAGGTCATTCTTTAATTCGCAGATCATTTTAATCATGTACATTCTGAACTCATTCTCAGTCATTTCATCTACTGTGCTGTCAGTGGATTCTATTATCATAGTATCTGGGTTTGTTGGGACATTTTCCTCCCTTGTTTTTTCATGTTTTCTACGTGTCTTCCTTTCTTGCAGTGCAGCTCCGAGGTATTGCAGTTTCTACCCTATAATCTTGTAGTGTCCCTGAAGGTTAAGGGGGAGATCAATGTTTATAGCACCCAATGCAACTAATATGCAGCCGTAAATCAATTAGCTTCTATTTAGACACTTAGAGTTTTGCTGCTATAAGCAGAAATGACAATGACAGTTATCATCTACCATATAGCCAGTAGGTTTGCGTAAGGGTTTATAGTTTCTAGTGATGGACAGAGAGAGAAAGGGGGGCAGGGTAGGATGTGATGTTCATGAGGTAGGATGTGAGAATATAGAGGTATTGGATTATAGGTAGAGTCAAAGGGGAACCAAAAGAAGTTGGCTGTTAGTAGGAGAAAAAGAGAGAGAGAGAGAGGCGACTCCATGCAAGGCATCCTGTGCCTCTGCAACAGGATGGTGACTGTTAGCACACTAGTAGGGGGACCTCTGGTGCAATCGGGCAAAGACCTTGGTAATGGTCTTCCAGGTCTGGTTGTTGTCCCTAGATGGAAGCAGTGACGTCCCTAGTTGGTGGCAGCAGTAGCATCAAGCCTGTAGGCGCCTTGCTGTTGGGCTTCCAGGCCTAGTCACTGTCCCAAGATGGAATCTGCCCCAACTAAAGATGGCAGAGGTGGCAGCAGAGATAGCCCAAGATGGAGGCAACCACTTTCAGAGATGAGGCTGGAAGGATGGGCTGTGCGATGGCGCTGGCTGGCCTGTTCACGATGGCACACTGTGCTATGGGGTGCTGCCACAGGCAGGTGCCTCTTGGCCCTGTCGGTTGTCCCATGGTGGAGATTACCATGTGGGAAGGGCTGTGGTGGTGGCTGCATTGTCCCAAGACAGAGGTAGTTTGGGTGCAGCCACACACTGGTGGATAGGGAACCACAGCACAGTGTGGGCATGGTGTTCTTCTCCACGCAGGCTCACTTGGAAGACAGAACCTCAGACAATGAAGAGAAAATACACAATATAGAAAATAGAGTTGACCACAGTGGAGATGTTAGGAAACCATGAACATCAAGAATTATGGGATAACATCAAAAGACCAAATCTAAGATTTATCAGGATAGAGGAAGGCACAGAGCTTCAAACCAAAGGAATGCACAATCTCTTCAATGAAATATTATGAGAAAACTCCCCAAACATGAAGAATGAATTAGAAAATCAAATACAAGAGGCTTACAGGACACGAAATGTACAAAATTAAAACAGATCTACACCAAGGCACATTATAATGAAAGTAACTAGCATATAGAATAAGAATAGAATTTTAAAGACTGCAAGAGAGAAGAATTAGATTACAAATAGGGGAGACCTATTTGGATCTCAGCAGATTTTTCAACCCAGACCCTCAAAGCCAGGAGATCCTGGAACAACATATAGAAGCTCTAAAAGATAATGGGTGCCAACCAAGAATCTTATATCCAGCAAAATTAAGCTTCAGAGTTGATGATGAAATAAAAACATTCCATGATAAACAAAAGTTAAAAAAAATTTACACAGACTGGGGTTGTGGCTCACCTAGCATGCATGAGGCACTGGGTTGGATCCTCAGCACCACATAAATGTAAAATAAAGATTGTGTCCACCTAAAACTTAAGAATTAATAAATTTTTAAAAATTAGAGCAATAAAGCCTGCACTACAGAACATTATTGGCAAAATATTCCATGAGGAGGAAATGAAAAACAACAATGAAAATTTGCAAAGGGAGGAACTACATAAAGGAAAGGCCAATCAAAGGAGAAACTAAGTCAAGTTCAAAACCAAAAATAAATCAAAATGTCCAGGAATACAAAACATATTTCAATAATAACCTTGAATGTGAATGGCCTAAACTCATCAATTAAAAGACATAGACTGGCAAATTGGATTTAAAAAAAAAAGAAAAACCTAACAATATGTTGCCTTCAAGATACTCATCTTGGGCTGGGGATGTGGCTCAAGTGGTGGCGCACTCACCTGGCATGCGTGCGGGTGGCCTGGGTTCGATCCTCAGCACCACATACAAAACAAAGATGTTGTGTCTGCCGAGAACTAAAATAGAAATAAATACTAAAAAAAAAAAAAAAAAAATGAACCTTAAGCTCTTCCAGGGTTGATAGTTCTCCATATTTCACTTCGTCCAGCTCAATCATGTTTCGTTATTTGAAACACTCTTTTTTCTCCCCAACATTTTAACATCTCTAGTATTGCTATGTATCTTAAAATGATGGTATCCTATAATCACTGTCAGTCAGGGTCAATTATAATAGATGTCATTTTTTTATGCATGTATAAATATCAAAGTGCAGCATNTAAAAAAAAAAAAAAAAAGTGACTGTAAAAAAAAAAGATACTCATCTCAAAGGAAAAGACATCCACAGACTGAAGGTAAATGAATGGGAAAAAAGATACCTCTCACATGGACCACATAAACAAGCAGGGATTTCCATCCACATATCAGATAAAGTGGACTTCAAACAAAGTGAAACGAGATAAAGAAGCACATTTAATACTTCTCAAGGGAATCATACATCAGCAGGACATAACAATCATAAATAGCTATGTCCCAAACAATGGAGCATTTATGTATAACAAAGCCTACTCAACTTCAAGAATCAAATAGTCCACAACACAATAATACACCTCTCTCACCACTGGATAGATCTTCCAAACAAAAACTAAACAAAAAACTATAGAACTCAATAAAACAATCAATAATTTAGACTTAACAGATGTATATAGAATATTCCATCCATCAGTGAGCAGATACACTTTTTTCCTCAGCAGCACACGGATCCTTCTCTAAAATAGACCATATCTTATGCCACAAAGCAAGACTTAGCAAATACAAATAGAGATACTACCCTGAATTCTATCTGACCATAAAGGAATGAAATTAGAAATCAATGATAAAGTAAAAAATAGAAGCTACTCCAATATCTGGAAACTAAATAATACTCTATTGGAATGACTCATGGATAGCAGAAGACATCAGGGAGGAGATAAAAGGAATTCTTTGGGGTTGGGGATATGGCTCAAGTAGTAGCGCGCTCGCCTGGCATGCGTGGGGCTCTGGGTTTGATCCTCAGCACCACATACAAATAAAGATGTTGTGTCCACTGAAAACTAAAAAATAAATATTAAAAAAATTCTCTCTCTCTCTCAAAAAAAAAAAATTCCTAGAGGTAAATGAGAACTCTGATACAACATATCAAAATCTCTTGGATACTATGAAGTGCTAAGGAAAGTTCATTGCATTGAGCTCATTCATTAAAAGAAAGAAAAAGTCAACAAATAAAAGACCTGACATTCAAGTCAAAGCCCTAGAAAAAGAAGAACAAACAAACACCAAAAAAGGAGTAGAAGACAGGAAATAATTAAAATTGGGGCTGCAATCAATGAAATTGAAACAAAAGAAACAATTCAAAAAGTTGACAAAACAAAAAGCTGGTTCTTTGAAAAAATAAAGAAAATTGACAAACTCTTAGCCACCCTAACAAAAAGAAGGAGAGAGAAAACTCAAATTACTAAAATTCATAATGAAAAAGGAATATCATGACAGACGCTATTGAAATACAGAAGACTATTAGAAACTATTTTGAAAATTTATACTACAGAAAACCTTGAAGACACTGACCAATTTCTAGAGGCATATTATCTACCCAGCTGAATCAAGAGGACATGCACAATTTAAACAGATTAATTTCAAGCAAGGAAGTAGAAGATACCATTAAAAGCCTACTAACCAAGAAAAGCCCTGGAACCAGACAGATTTTCAGCCGAGTTCTACAAGACCCACAAAGAAGAATTAATACCAATACTCCTCAAATTATTCCATGAAGTAGAAAAAGAAGGAACCCTTCCAAAATCATTCTATGAGGCTAGTATCATTCTAATACTAAAACCAGACAGAGACACATCAAGGAAAGAAAATTTGAACATAGATGCAAAAATTCTCAATAAAATCTTGGAAAGTCACATGCAAAAGCATATTTAAAAAATTGTGCACCAGGATCAAGTGGGGTTCATTCCAGGGATGCAAGGTTGGTACAACATATGGAAATCAATAAACATAATTCATCACATCAATAGACTTAAAAATAAGAATCATATGATTATATCAATTGATGCAGAGAAAGCATTTGACAAAATACGGCACCCTTTCATGTTCAAAACACTATAAAAACTAGGGATAGTAGGAACACATCTCAACATTGTAAAAGCTATCTATGCTAAACCCAAGGCCAACATCATTCTAAACAGAGAAAAATTGGAAGCATTCCTTCTAAAAACTGGAACAAGACAGGGATGCACTCTTTTACCACTTCTATTCAACATAGTCCTTGAAACTCTAGCCAGAGCAATTAGACAGATGAAAGAAATTAAAGAGATACAAATAGAAAAAGAAGAACTCAAAGTATCATTATTTGCAGAAAACATGATTCTATACTTAAAGGATCCAAAAAATTCCACTAGAAAACGTCTATAATTAATAAATGAATTCAGCAAATTAGTAGGACATATAGTCAATACCCATAAATCAAGTGCATTTCTATACATCAGTGATGAATCCTCTGAAAAAGAAATTAGGAAAACTACCCCATTCACAATAGCCTCAAATAAATAAATAAGTAAAATACTTTGGGAAGCAATTTAACAAAAGAGGTGAAAGACCTCTACAATGAAAACTACAGAACACTAAAGAAAGAAATGGAGACCTTAGAACGTGGAAAGATCTCCCATGCTCCTGGATAGGCAGAATTAATATTGTCAAAATGGCTATACACCCAAAGGGCTATGCAAATTCAATTTAATTCCAATTAAAATTCCAATGTCATTCCTTATAGAAGAAGCAATCATGAAATTAATTTGGAAAAATAAGAGACCCAAAATAGCCAAAGCAATCCTTAGCAAGAAGAGAGAAGCAGGAGGCATCACAATACCAGACCTTAATCTATACTACAAAGCTATTGTAACAAAAACAGCATGGTATTAGCACAAAAATAGACATGTCAACCAATGGTACAGAATAGAAGACACAGAGACAAACCCACATAAATACAGTTATCTCATATTAGACAAAGGTGCCAAAAACACTTTTGGAGAAAAGATAGCGTTTTCAACAAGTGGTGCTGGGAAAACTGGAAATCCAGCAAAATGAAACCAAACCCCTATCTCTCACCACGCACAAAATTCAACTCAAAGTGGGTCAAGAAACTAGGAATTAGACCAGAGACCCTACAGCTAATAGAAGAAGGTAAAATAGAAGAAAGTAAAAAAGTAGGCCCAAATCTTTATCATGTTGGATTAGGCCCTGACTTCCTTAACAAGACTCCTAAAGTGCAAGAAATAAAATTGAGAATCAATAAATGGGATGGATTCAAACTAAAAAGTTTCTTCTTAGCAAAAGAAAAAAATCAATGAAGTAAACAGAGAGCCTACATTTTGGGAGCAAATTTGCCACATGCACATCAGATAGAGCACTAATCTCCAGGATATATAAAAAACTTAACACCAAAAAAAAACCCAAAACAAACCCAATCAATAAATGGGCTAAGGAGTTGAACAGACACTTCTCAGAAGAAGAGATACAATCAGTCAACAAATATATGAAAAAATGTTCAATATTTCTAGTAATTAGAGAAATGCAAATCAATACTACTCTAAGATTTCATCTCACTCCAGTCAGAATGGCAGTTATGAAGAATACAAACAACAATAAGTGTGTTGAGGATGTGGGGGAAAAGGCACACTCATATATTGCAGGTGGGACTGCAAATTGGTGCAACCAATCTGGAAAGCAGTATGGAGATTCCTTAGAAAACTTGGAATGGAACCACCATTTGACTCAGCTATCCCACTCTTCTGTCTATACCCAAAGGACTTAAAATCAGCATACTACAGGGACACAGCCATATCAATGTTCATAGCAGCACAAATCACAATAGCCAAACTGTGGAACCAACCTAGAATCTCTTCAATAGATGAATGGATAAAGAAACTGTGAGATACACACACACACACACACACACACACACACACACACACACACACTGGAGTATTACTTAGCAATAAAAGAGAATAAAATCATGGCATTTGCAGGTAATTGGATAGAGTTAGAAAATATCATTCTAAGCGAAGTAAGCCAATCCCAAAAAACCAAAGCCCGAATGATTTCTCTGATAGGTGGATGCTAATCCATAATGGGAGGGGGCATGGGATGAGTGGAGGAACTTTGGATGGGACAAATAGGGAGCGGGGAGTGGGCATGCCTATAGGAAAGATGGTGGAATGAAATATCCATCATTACCCCAGGTACATATATGATTGCACGAATGGTGTAACCCTACTTGGGTACAACCAGAGAAATGAAAAATTGTGTTTCATCTGTGTACAATGAATTGAAGAGTATTCTGCTATCGTGTATAACTGATTAGAACAAATTAATTAATTTTTTAAAATTAGACCTAAAAAAAAAAGATTAAAAAAAAAATGAAGAGGACAGGGATGTCACTCAATGGTAGAGTGCTCACTTGGCTTGTGGGAGGCCCTGGGTTCAATCCCTTACACAGCAAACAAACAAAATAAAACTACGTGTATTTTTTGTTTTCTAGATATATTTTTCTCATTGTTTTCTGTTTGTCTCTTTTCCCTGTCAGGTCCATTTTACTTTTGACTGTTCTACACAATTATATACCTGGCAATGTGACAATCCCAGGTGTCATTTAGTGGATACCTACAAGAACTCTCTAGACTAGATGTTCTCTTGCATCTTCAGGAATTAAAAATCTCATCTCCTAGTATATTTTTGTGTTTCTTACTGCTCATCCGTTTCAATGACTGGATTAATTGCGAACTAATACAGCGTTCTTTGTAAAGTCCCCAGGTTACTTTTATGTGTATTTATACAGTCTTGAGTTTAATTTTTTGATATGGAAATTTCTTTGTTTTAGTCATTTGTAGACATTTGGAGAGTGTGGAAAGTTAGGAGTCTGGGGCACAGTTACTATCTTTTAGGAAGTCCTGAGATAAGTACTTTCAGTTGATTTTGTTTGCTTGCTTTTATTTTTGTAGTCCTTCCTCTGACCGCCCCCCCACTCTTCCCTTCCTTTATTTCTTCCTTTTTTTTTTTTTTTTTTTTT
>NW_026000016.1:47335463-47350934 GCF_001458135.2 Marmota marmota marmota
TTTTTTTTTTTTTTTTTTTTTTTTTTTTGTCATGCTGGGGATTGAACCCAGGGCTTTCTGCATGCAAGGCAAGCACTCTAGCAACTGAGCTCTCTCCCCAACCCACATCTTCCTTTTAATATTATGGCACCATGTTTGGAATTGCAGCAGGTCAAGGACTAGAGAATTCTATGTCAGTCCTGGCGACTCTCCTAAATAACTTTGGATAGTCTTTTATTTCTATGAGTTTTAATTTTCCTATGTGTAGAATTTTGTTGAAATGTCAGGGGAAATAAATTAGAAATCCAAGAAAATTGATACCTTTCAGCAAATTATAGGCCAAGAGCAGAGGATTAGGAATGGGAATGGAGGGACGGGAAGTTGGAAATGAAGGAGGAAAATCGCTCAGCTGTTCTGCATTGGTTTGTCGGGTGTCTGTATGACAGGCACTGTGTACCCCCTTTATATAAGCTGTCTCTGGTAAGTTTTACAATCGCCCTGTGTGCTGGGTTTACTATTTTCCTATTTTGCAGTTAAGGAAACCAATACAATACCAATTCAAGTAATCCTACTCTGAATCTTTTAAGTTATGTGGTTTGAATAAGCTCACACAACTCAGAATTCAACCCTTTGAAAAACAGGACATTTTCCATCACATTCCTCTGCTGAGGAAAACAGCAGCAAAATCATGGTATTGAAGAGGCAATTGGCTGCAGAGAGAGAAATTGCTTTCCTTCCCTTCTTTCTCCCTCCCTGTCTTCCTTCTTCCTTTCCTTCCTTCCACTTAAATTACAAATGATTTCAAGCAAATAAGAAAGTATAGTGACTCATTGAAAAACAATGTGTCCACCATGTAGTTTATCAAATCCTAACATTTAGTTATCTGTACTTCAGATGTTTTGTGTGTATGTGTTGGTATAAGATGCTGAACATTATAGATATAGTCAAATCCACTCTTACAATAAAATTCCTTTCTCTTTCTTCCCAGCAGTGTTTATTACCTTAATATATATTATTTTCTTGCATGTTTTTTTTTTTTTTCGATGGGGAGAGGGAGTACTGGGGACTGAACTCAGGGGCACTTGATCGCTGAGCCACATCCCCAGCCCTATTTTGTATTTTTATTCAGACACAGGGTCTCACTGAGTTGCTTATACCTCACTTTTGGTAAGGCTGGCTTTGAACTCTCAATCCTCCTGCCTCAGCTTCCCAAGCCGCTGGGATTACAGGCATGAACCACTACACCCAGCTTCTTGCTTGTTTTTATGTAGTTAGTATATACTGTAATATAAGCCCATCTTCTGCCTGTTTCTAAATGGTGTCATGTTATAAATATTATTCTGCAAATTGCTTTTTCCATTCAAGATTATTTTTTATATTGGTTAACTAATATTTTTTCATTGAATAGCCTCAATTTATGGTTATCTATTTACCTATTAATGGGCATTTAGATTGTTTCCAATTTTCACTGTCACATCAATATTACATTGAATATTCTGGTACATTTCTCATTGTACATATGTATATGAATTCTCTACAGTGTTTATATGTAATTTGCAAACTCACCTTTATTAGTGATTGCCAAATCACTCTCCAAAGTGGTTGTGCCAATCAATTTACCTTCCACAAAGCAGTATGTAAGTTCTCAGTTCTTCATGTCCTCACCAATATTTGATTTTGTAGACTTTAAAATGATTTTCAGCTTGATGAACATAAGTGGAATCTAATTGTTGCTTTGATTCACATTTCTCTTACTAGTAATGAGGTTGTATCTATTGGCCACCTGTGTTTTCTCTTTTGCAAACTGCTTGTTCCTTTTATGCCCAATTTTCTATTAAGCTGGTTTTCATTTTCTTATTGATCTCTAAGGGCTCGTGCACATTCTCACACTCTCTCTTCTCTCTTCTAATATTGTTGTTGTTATTATTATTATTATTATTCAGTGCAAGAATTTGAATCCAGGACCTAACAAGCACTAATACTAGGCAAGTACTCTACCACTAATGAACATTCCCAGCCCCTTTTAAATTTAATTTTTATTTTTTGGTAATTGGGATAAAACCGGGGGGTGCTTTACTACTGAGCTATAATCTAAGTCCTTTTTATTTTTTTATTTTCAGGCAGGGAGGGTCTCACACTAAGCTGTCCAGGCTGGCCTCAAACTTGCAGCCTCTTGAGTAACTAGCATTAAAGTTACATGCCTGACCTATTGGTGATTTATTTTAGAAGCCCCTTACAATAATGTCTGACATAGTATGTACTCAACAAATGTTTGTGGAATGAATTGAAATTGCACTGTCTTATCAATCAACAACTACATGAAAAAATGCTCATCATCTCTAGCAGTCAGAGAAATGCAAATCAAGACCACCCTAAGATACCATCTTACTCCAGTAAGATTGGCAGCCATTATGAAGTCAAACAACAATAAGTGCTGGCGAGGATGTGGGGAAAAGGGTACACTTGTACATTGCTGGTGGGACTGCAAATTGGTGAAGCCAATTTGGAAAGCAGTATGGAGATTCCTGGGAAAGCTGGGAATGGATCCACCATTTGACCCAGCTATCGCCCTTCTCGGACTATTCCCTGAGGATCTTAAAAGAGCGTACTATAGGGATACTGCTACAATGATGTTCATAGCAGCACAATTCACAATAGCTAGACTGTGGAACCAACCTAGATGCCCTTCAATAGATGAATGGATAAAAAAAATGTGGCATTTATACACAATGGAGTATTACACAGCACTAAAAAATGACAAAATCATGGAATTTGCAGGGAAATGGATGGCATTAGAGCAGATTATGCTAAGCGAAGCTAGCCAGTCCTTAAAAAACAAATGCCAAATGTCTTCCTTGATATAAAGAGAGCAACTAAGAACAGAACAGGGAGGAAGAGCACGAGGAAAAGATTAACATTAAACAGAGACGAGTGGGGGGAGAGAAGGGAAATCATATGGAAATGGTAGGAGACCCTCAATGTTACACAAAATTACATATAAGGAGTTGTGAGGGGAAAGGGGGGGGAAACAAGGGAGAGAATTGAACAACAGCAGATGAGGTAGAGCGGGAAGATGGGAGGGGAGGGGAGGGGGGATAGTAGGGGATAGGAAAGGTAGCAGAATACAACAGTCACTAATATGCCATTATGGAAAAATGTGAATGTGTAACCGATGTGATCCTGCAATTTGTATTTGGGGTAAAAATGGGAGTTCATAACCCACTTGAGTCAAATGTATGAAAGATGATATATCATGAGCTTTGTAATGTTTTGAACAACCAATTAAAAAAAAAAGAAATTGCACTGACTTGAATATTATGATACTTGCTTCTGCTAAATGCCATTAATTAGGCCAAAGAGAAATATTATTGCCCTGTCTTTGAAAAAGATATATGGACTGGATAATAGACTCAGGATTTTAGAAGAGGAAGTAAGCTTAGTGAAGCCTTCCCACTTTCCAGATGAGTTCAAGAGAAGTGAGTTGATTTGTCCAAGATCAGTGGCAAAATGTCAGAATCATCCATTCATAGGAATGTGTCCTCAGTCCATTGTGCTAATTACTAGACCATAATCTCTCCCCTGAAAAACACTTGGCTGAATTTATTAGTGTTGATTGAAAAGTTAAACCCAAGTACTAATAAGGTAAATCTCAAGCCAGGAGTGATGGTGCACACCTGTAATCCCAGAGACTCGGGAGGTTGAGGCAGAAGAATCACAAATTCAAAGCCAGTCTTAGCAACTTGGAAAGTTCCTAAGCAACTTAGTGAGACCCTGTCTCTAAATAAAAAATAAAAAGGGCTGGGGGGGATGTAGCTCATATAGGAGCATGTTAAATGCCCTGAGTTCAATTCCCAGTACTAAAAACAAAAGATAAATCTCAATTTGGGGAGAGATCTCTAAAGATCAGGCTTCACCTCGTGCTGTGTTTTCATCAACAATTCATACAAAGATCTATAATAAATTATGACGTTTTCATGTGACATAATGTGTGGTAACTATAATCTATTTACTTTTTATGATGCTTTATAGTAATTTATAATAATGTGATTCTTTTGACAGGTTCATAAATGCGTGTAGCATCATTTGCTCCATTTCCATCCCCAGTACTTCCCCTTTCCCTCCCCTTCTCTCCTCAGTTTCTCTGATCCCCTTCTTCTACTCGACCTGTCTTCCATCTATTTATTTATTGCTTTTTAAACTGGTGCATTGGTTTGAAGATCTTCGAACTGTGCCATCAAAGCTGAGAACTTGGGAGAATCTTAGATCTATTAGAGGACATGAGGTACTGAGCATGGTGGCACAGACCTAGAAACCCAGCAACTCAGGAGGCTGAGACAGGAGGATAAAAGTTAAAGGCTTGCCTTAGCAACTTCTTGAGACCCTGTCTCAAAATAAAAAGTACTGGGGATGTAGCTGAGTGGTTAAAGTGCCCCTGGATTCAATCTCTAGCACCACAAAAATTAATTATTAATTTAAAAAATTGGTGCATTACAGTTATACATTCAAGTGGAATCCGCTGTGGTATATTCATTCATACACATGACGGAATTCGGTCAGTTTCTTCTAGAGTTCCTCCGCTTTCTCTTCCCTTCCCCTCCCCCCATCCCTTTCCCCTATTCGACTGTTCTCTTCTATTTTCATAAGATTCACTCCCACCTTTTTAAAATATTTTTTTAGTTATAGATGGACACATACTCTTATTTATTTATTTATAAATATTTTTTATTTTTTTTTAGTTGTAATTGGACACAATATCTTTATTTTGTTTATTTTTATGTGATGCTGAGGATTGAACCCTCTCATACGCTAGGCAAGAGCTCTACCACTGAGTCACAGCCCCAGTCCTCAAACCTTATTTTTTATTCCTTATTTCTCTCTAGCTTCTGCATGTGAATAAAAAACAAAACAAAATATTTGGCTCTTGACTTTCTGAGTCTGGCTTATTTCACTTGGTGTTCCCCAGCTCCATCCACTTACCAGCAAATGACTGACCTAGTCCCTTGACCTAGAGAGTAGGATTCCATATCCTAATTTAAAAGTCTACAGCGTTGAGTGTGATGGTTTGAATATGGCTTATGTGACTTCCTCCAGTGTTCATGTGTTGGAAACTTGGTCCCTCGTGTTGAACCTTTAAGGGGTGAGGTCTAGTGCAAGGTAATTAGGTCACTGGAAGTGATGTCCTCCACAGGGATCAATACAGGTCTCCTCCAGTAAGTTGGTAGTTCCCATAGGAGTGGATTGTAATAAAAGAGCGAGCCTCACCCTTCCCCACTTTCTGGCTTCCTATCTCACCATGTACTCTCTCTCTTCCATGCCAGCTCCCACCCTCATGATGCCATTCACTATGACGTTCTCACTAGTGGCTGAACAGAGTCCCAGCTCAACTGGGACTTTGAGGCTCTAACACCGTGCACTAAATAAACTTCCCTTCTTTACACATTTCCCAGCCTTGGATGTTTTGTTATAACAATGGAAAATGGGGTTGGGCGCAGTGGTGCATGCCTGTAATCTCAGCTGCTCAGGAGGCTGAGGAAAGAGGATCACAAGGACAAAGGCAGCCTCAGCAAAAGTGAGGCTCTAAGCAATTCAGTGAAACTCTGTCTCTAAATAAAATACAAAATAAGGCTGAGGATGTGGCTCAGTGGTGGAGTGCCCCTGAGTTCAATCCTGGTACAAAAACAAGACAAAAATATAGAAAATGGACTAAAACGTTGGGCTAAAAAACAAAAGAAGTATGAGGGCTCGTACTTGATCCCCAGAACTGGGGGGAAAAAAAATCATACCAAAGAAATCTGACAAAGCCTTTCTTGCTGCCAATACCAGACAGTGGATAACAGCCTGGCACGGAAACTAGATATTGCTGTTGTTAGGATCAACTCTGTGTTTCCCCGCATCTTCCTTTGCATTGCTGTTTCCTGAATCAACATCCCAGTCAGACATGTCCAGGTGACCAAGCCAGGGTCCCTGTGCTTACTCCCTGGCTGTGCGAGCAGCTGAGACAGTAAGGATCCAGTCCTTCTACTGCTACCTTGGGATACTAGCTCTGACTTTTACTAAAGCTCGAATGGTGGAGAATCCCCCAAATATAGGAAGCAGGTTCAGATGACAGGGAGCGGCAGAAATAAGAAATAGGACCACGCTATGTCAGAGCAGTCACCACGGGAGTGTATTAGGCTGCTGGCCCAGGGAGTACCACGGCGGTTTTAAGAGCTAGAAGTCTCAAAGGAATTTCCAGAAACCAATCTGAAGGTTTGGGGATGGAGCTCAGGGGTAGAGGTAGCGTGAGTGAAGCCCTGGATCCAATCCCCAGTACCACAAAAAACCCCAAACCCAACTCCCCCCCCAAAAAAAAAACCCCTAAAACCAATCTGAGAAAATTTCATTCCTAACTGAGAACATATCAAAATCTTCGACAGGAAGACGAACGGTTGTGTTATCATCCCACAGCGCGGAGCGTCGGGGACAGACTTCCTTTTGCTCTGCCCACTTCTCTCACCACAGCCCTGCAAGGCTGGACTCCGAAAAGCGAGGCTTGCTGTCCGGGCAGCAGGGCCCTCTCGCCCTGTGTCATTCATCCTTCTTAATCATTGCAGCTTCAGAGGAAAGTGAGCCCAACAACCCTGGAGCCTACTGGAAGAATCAAATGTACTTGAAATAAAGAGCTATACCAAAGTCGGGCATGACAGCAATGGTTCGAAAAGATGTTGGGGGGCTGCTCTAAGAACCTCCACAAAACCCCTGGATCCCTGTGGGATTACTATTTTGTTTTGTTTTTGTCATTGTTTTATTATTATTATTATTATTATTTCCTCATCTTTTTATTGGTGCACGCTAGTTATACGTATTGATGGGATTTGTGGTTACATGTTTGTACATGCACACAATATAACAATATAATTTGGCCAATATCACTCCCTGTGGGATTGTTAAAGGCCTTGATAAAGAAACCTTGAATGGGCATTGGTGCCTGTAATCCCAGCAACTCCAAAGGCTGAGGCAGGAGGATCATGAGTATGAGGCCAGCCTCAGCAATTTAGCGAGGCCCTGAGCAATTTAGCGAGATTTTGTCTCAAAATAAAAACTAAAAATGACTGGGGATGTGGCCCAGTGGTTGGACATCCCTGGGTTCAATCCCTAGTACCACAAAACAAAACAAAACAAAACAAAAAACCTCAAAAACCATTGAGTAATGCAAAGGACACATGACAGGATGTCCAAAGATCTGAGTTCTAAGGGTGCTAGTGCCACTGGGGACACATGACTGTATCTCTAACACTTTAATCTCCCTATACTTTAGTTTCTCCTTCTACAGAATGGGAAAATGCTCCTATCTCACAGGGTTATTGTGAAGATTAAGTAGGAAAATTTATGTAAAATCTGGCTGAACTTAAAGTGTTCTGGAAGTTAGACATGAATAGCTTTTTTCTCACATATGTATGGGACCAAAACTTTTAAATGTGGTGCACTTAGGTCCTACATCAGTGTTACCCGGGAAATTTCTGTTGTCTGAAAGATAAAGAGGCGGGAGTTTCATTGTGCCTTGCCTCAAGAATGTCACAACAATAAGAATGGAACACAGCCTTTCCTGTCCCCTCACTTTAAACACGTCATCTGAGCTCTGATTTGCTTTACTGTCTTGATTTGTTCTGTTGGAGTCAACTGCCCCCAGAGTTCAAGTCCTACCTTCCACACCCCACTGTGGCAGGGAGCGCCCAGCTCCGCTCAGGGATGGCTTGTTTTCTTTCTCTGAATCAGGCTAACCCACTCTCCGCTTTCCATTTTCCCCTGCTTGGTCCCCACCCTCCTCCTCAGAGATTTTTCTCCAAAGCCCTAAGGAAAGCTGACTGGCTAGAAAATTCTCCCTTCTCTCCAGCCTTGTTCCCTCCGGCCTACGTGCTATTCCATGATTCGGGATGGATTCTACTGGGAGATGGTCCTCTGGGCGGCTGCCTTCATTTAAGATGCATGAACTTGAGGCCCATGAAATGCCTCTGTGTGCTGTTTTCTAACGTTGGTAGGTTGGTTTGTGAAATTTCCCCAGGCCTTCATGGTATTTCCTACCTTTGGGAAATAATCTCCTAGGTTTGGCCACGACTAACAGCTGAAACTGACAGGGCATCTGAGTCCTAACAGGAGAACTGGACAAAGTAAGAGTTACTGGTCGGCAGGAGGCCTCAGAGATGCCCATTCACCAGGAGGAACTAGGAGGGGGGAGTCTGAACTATGAATGTCTGTGTGGGGTGGTGGGTAAAGTGACGGGATGTGGTGTGTATATTTTGCATTGAATGTGGGAAAAAATATATATATATATATACACATACACACACACACACATATATAAAATATATATATATATTTTATATATATTCAATAACTATATGAAATGACTTCTTATTTGTGAATTGTTTGTTCAGGACCCTTATAGTTCTGAGCATATGAACTGGGGAAAAGAGATAAAGATATGTCTTTTGCTATATTCCTTTCAAAAATGGCTATAGGGCCAGGCGGTGGTGCACATCTGTAATCCCAGCAACCTGGGAGACTGAGGCAGGAGATTGCAAATTCTAGGCTACCCTCAGTAATTTATCAAGGCCCTAAGCAACTTAGTGAGACCCTGTTTCAAAATAAAAAATAAAAAAGGCTGGGGATGTAGCTCAGTGGTAAAATACTACTAGATGAAATACCCAGAGTCAAGGAAAAATATTTTTTCTAGGAATATTTTTTTTTTGTGTGTGTGTGTGTGTGTATGTATGTGTGTATGGTGCTGGGGATCAAACCCAGGGCCTTATGCATGCAAGGCAAGCACTCTACCAACTAAGCTAATATCCACAGCTCCTTAGTTTCTAGGGATTTTTGAAATATTACACTTATATAATACTTGTTTTTCAATCAAAATGGAACTCCCCTAAGAGACTTATAATCTAATTTGGTAGGACTATCTGGAAGCAGGAAAACACTACACATTCACACAAGGAAAGATAAAGGTCTTCCAGACAGTGACTCAGGGGGCTGAGGCAAGAGTATCACAAGTTCAAAGCCAGCCTCAGCAATTTAGTGAGGCCCTAAGCAACTTATTGAGACCCTGTCTCAAAATAAAAAATAAAAAGGGTTGGGAATGTGGCTCAGTGGTTAAGTGGGTTCAATCCCTGGTACCAAAAAATAAATTAAAAATAAAATAAAATGGCTATAGTGCTAGGGATGTAGCCTAGTGGTATAGTATTTGCATAGTGCGTATGAAGCCCTGGGTTCAATCCCAATACCCAACAAAACCAAATACCCCAAAACCAAACAAAACCCAATACCCATCTTAGAACTAAGATATTTTTGTGAAAAAAAAATAAATAAAATTTAGAATTTTTAATGAAGGAAAGCTTGAAAAAAAGAGATGAGTATTTGGCTTCCAGAAGATTTCCTAGCAGAGGGAGCATTATAGGAATAAAATTAATTATTTAGCTAATCTACAGCTTGTTAAAAATAAGACCCTTTTGATGGAGAGAAGTCACAGGCTTTTAGGACCCTGGGAGAGTGAAAAGATGGTTAATTAAACAGTTTTCTTCCACTCTAGTCAATCGCAGCATCACCGGATTTGTGGGGTACAGGTGGATAAGCAAGATGCTGACTACCGGAGGTGGTTGCTACTATGTGCCTCATACCTGGGATCAGGCACCCTTGAAGGTTAATTGTCACACTACCGATCAGTAACTGAGAGGGCCCTTGCAGATCTGGGAGACAAGATACCATCAGTGCTGGTTTCTGCAGAACATAGCCCTGTAGTCAGGCAAGAGAGGAAGGCAAGTGGGGGTTGAAGCAGGATGTATGCCCCCCAGGGCAGGTGGGTGCTGATATACCTTCACCCATCAGAACCTACATCTTTTTGTAGAACAGAGAGCAAAAGACTGATACCAGTTATTCAAACTGCAAACCATGCCACAGCTAAAAGCAAAACCTGAGTCATGCTAAAGGGACATTAAAAGGTGGCCAATCCTAAATCCTGTCCATAACAAGGAGAAAGGTTCTTGGATCTGAGCCAGCTCCGGAGCTTATACGTAACAGGAACTCCTTAGGGATACTTCCCTTAGACTTGAATGCCTTTCTACCCTTTGAATAATTTATTATATTATGAATCTTATAACAAAAATAAATTTTAAAAATTTACCAATACCAGCAACATATCCAATATTATGTGAGGCCTTGTTGGAATGCAAAGAAATTTCTGAAGCCTGTATTTTTTTTAATTTGGGGGACCAGGGATTGAACCCAGGGGCACTTACCCACTGATTCACATCCCCAGCCCATTTTATTTTTTTATTTTGAGACAGACAGGGTCTCCTTAAGTTGCTGAATTGCTGAGGCTGACTTTGAACTTGCCATCCTCTTGCCTCAGCCTCCCCAGTTGGAATTACAGGCATGCGCACAGCATCTGGCTAAAGCCTGTACCTTTATAAATCATTATATTTGTCAAAGTGCTTTCATAATTCTGTAAATTCTTATCCTTATAACCTCTGATCATCCCTCCAAAGAAGGCTTTCCCACTAATTTTACCTTGTTCTATATGTAATTGTTTTTGAAGTTGCATGCTTGTACTCTTATCTATCTCTCTTGTTTTTATTTTTGCAGTGCTGGGGATTGAACCCAGGGCCTCATACATGTTAGGCAAATTCCCTACCACTGAGCTACATCCCAAGGCCTTTCTTTTTTATTTTGAGAAATGTAGGCTTGCTGTAAAAGAAAATTCAAGCAACAAGAAAATATAAAAGCAAAAGTAAGGGCTGGGGATGTGGCTCAAGTGGTAGCACGCTCGACTTGGCATGCGTGCGGCCCAGGTTCGATTCTCAGCACCACATACAAACAAAGATGTTGTGTCCACCGAAAACTAAAAAATAAATATTAAAAAAAAAATCCTCTCTTTAAAAAAAAAAAAAAAAGCAAAAGTAAAAAATCGTGCATAATCCCACTATCTACAGATGACCACTGTCATCAAGCTCTTATGTATCCTTCTAGACTTTTTTTTTTTAATTGGCTACATCATCATCATCATCAATATTACTATTACTCTGCAGTGCTGGGGGTCAAACCCAGGCCTCTTGCATGTAAGGCAAGCACCTACCAAAGAGCTACACCCCAGCCCTTCCATCTTCAATATCTATTTTAATGTGTAAATCTTAGCTTGTTTCTTGGAGGAGAAACCTTTATTTTACCACCTGGACTAAAAGCTATCTGAGAACTGGGATTCGCTCATCCAGTAGATTGAATCACCGTAAAGACAGAACTCTTTTTAAAAGTTGTTTACTTTTAAAGATTTATGTACAGTAAGATTTGGTTTTGTGTATAGAGTTATATGAAGATGCAGCCATGCAAACACTACCACGATCAAGATGTAGAACAGTTCGTCCCCCCTTTTCCTTCTTCTGCCCCTTTGTTGTCAACTCCCATCTGTACCCCAGTCCCTGGCAAATACTGATATGTTCGGTCCTTGTGCTTTTGTATTTTCCAAATCGTCATATAAGTGGAATCATAGCTTGTGTGCCTTTTGCGTAAGTTTTTACTTGTTTTGGGTAAAATATCTTTTTGAGTGTTTGGGGGGGTGGTAGCAAACCTAAGCAAGCACGATGCCACTGGGCTACATTCCAAGCCTGTTTTGGATAAATATCTTGGGGGAGATTGCTGGATCATATAGTAATGGCATATTTAACTTTAAAAGAAGCAGTCAGCTGGGCTTGATGGAACACACCTGTAATCCCAGCGGCTCAGGCAGCTGAGGCAGGAGGATCATGAGTTCAAAGCCAGCCCAAACAAAAGCAAGGTGCTAAGCAACTCAGTGAGACCCTGTCTCTAAATAAAATGCAAAATAGGGCTGGGGATGTGGCTTGGTGGTTGAGTGCCCCTGAGTTCAATCCCTGGTACTCAAAAAAAGAAGCAGTCAAACTGTTTTTCCAAAGTGACTGTTCCATTTAACACTCCACCAACCCTGTGAGTTCCAGTCACTAAACATGTTTGTCAGATTTAAAATTTTAGCTATTCTGATAGATGTGTAGTAATATCTGATTTTGGTGTTCATTTGCTCTTAAAGACTAATGATGTTGATTATCTTTTCAGGGTGTTTTTGTTTTTGGTAATGAAGTTTACTATGTTGCTAAAGCTGGCTTCCAACATGAGATCTGTCTCAAAATAAGAAATAAAAAGGGCTGAGGATGTAGCTCAGTGGTAAAGTGCCCCTGGGTTCAATCCTCAACACCAGGAAGAAAAGAAAAAAAAAAATGCCTCAGCCTCCTGAGTAGTGGGATTACAGGCATGCACCACCCCATCCAGCATGATCATTTCCTTAACTTGGGTGTTTGTTGTTTTATTTCTGAGTTTTGAGAGTTGTTTATATGTCCTGGATACATGTCCTTTGTCCGATATGTGCTTTTTAAGACAATCAAATAAACAACTTCAAACTGGCTGCAATGATAAAAGATTTACTGGCTCAGGGCAAGGAGTGTAACTTGATGATAGAGCACTTGCCTAGGATGTGCAAGGCCCTGGGTTCAATCCCCAGCTCCGTGCACGCGCGTGCACACACACATACACACACACACAAAAGAAAGAAAAATCTATTGGATCACATAACTGGTAAGATCCAGAGGTAAAAAGGGCAGGCTTCAGGACTGGTGAGATCACTTTCTCTGTCTTCCCTGATTTCTACTCTGTATCTACTGTGCTAACTTTATTTGGGGATAACTTTTCTCATGATGACAAAATTGCTGCAGTAATGCCAGGTGTCACCCTAAACCATATTATTCAGAAACAGAGAGCCAGCTAACTTTCATTAGATCTTAAGAACGGGAACTCTTCTTTTATGACAACCCTGGAGACCCTCCAACCACTCCTTGTCCTGAATGGGAGTCAGACCCCTATTGTGATACAGTCTCCAGGGGAATGCCACCTGCTGACTGGGCTGAGCCATGGAGAAGGGATACTTTTAGGTCACCCAACATATTTTTGTCATTATGAATCCCCCCTGCCCAAACTAGAAGCCAGACTCAAGGTCATCTCATGTCGCCGTGGCACAGGAATGGAAGCCAGCTCATAATCAGAGGCCTCTGCTTGAGATTTTGACTGGGAAGAGAGTAGGATGAGGAAGCAAGGTCCATTTTTCTTACCAGAAAGGTAGCAGAAGTCCAGCTATTGATTTATTGAGATCGGCCCTTATTCAAGTTATCCCACAAGTCAATATTGTCCTTTACAGACATCACTACGGAACCTCTCTAGTTTTTTCTATTTCTACATTGTTTCAAACTCTTTGATATCTGAGGGTTGGGATGACTTTTTTTTCTTTTTTTTTTTTTTTTTTCACAGTGCTGGGGATCAAACCCAGGATCTCAAGTATATTAGAGCCAGCTAACTTTTATTAGCACTCTACCACTGAGCTACACCCCACAGCCAGGATGACCTTATTTCTGAGAGCCCCGTCTGGTATCAGAAGACTTAGGGTAGGTAGAGGGAGCCATTGGGTGGGGAGGCTTCCACAGTCTTCATTCTAAGGAGTCTGCATAAGAATTATGGTTTTGCACAGGAAAGTTCTATGCAGAATGGGTTGTGGAAGAATGCAGAGGGAAGGAGAGATGTTACTTCATTCATTCATTCATTAGTTAGTTTATTTATTTATTTAGGGGTAGCAGGGGTACTCAACCACTGAGCCACATCTCCAGCCCTATTTGTATTTTATTTGGAGACAGGGTCTCTCTGTGTTGCTTAGCACCTCGCTAAATTGCTAAGGCTGGCTTTGAACTTGTGGCCCTCCTACCTCCATCTCCTAAGCCACTGGGATTACAGGCGTGGGCCACGGCACCAGCACATTAATTTTAAATAAACTAGTGTGTCTGGAGTGTAGAGTGGAGGCAAGGGCGGTATATGATTGAACTAGAGGGCCAGGCACAGGCCAGGACGGCCAGGTTTTGTGAGTGGAGCACCCGAGGGTGAGCAGTGACACCATTTACTGTGACGGGCAGCCCTGGAGGCAGAGGCTCTGAGGAAGCGCTGTGTTTGAGCTGCCCCTGAGGCCGCCTGCCAGTTAGGCAGTTGGATGTACAGATGCAGGAGCTGGGGGCTCAGAGACGGTGGGCAAATCCTTAACAGGAAAAAGCACAGGTAGGATTCCTGGGGCCTTTTCCTGGCTTGGCTCCTGTGCCACATGAGAAGTCAGGGCGAGTTCTTCCCTGTGGTAGACAGGCCTCTTGGAAGTGTTTGGAGGGACACTGGGGTACTTCTCCTGGTCAAGGAAGAATTGACAAACCAACCTACAAGGGCAGAAATGCAGGTGGGTTCAAGGAGCGACCTGGAAGACAGACTTTCAGAGCTCTTACTCTTTTTTTTTTTCTCCTACCGCTTCCACCATGTGGGTGTAAAGGGACGATTATAGAGAACAGCACCATGATTTGGATGTTGAATGTCCCCCCAAAAGTCCGTGTTTTAAAGGCTTTGTCCCTAGAGTGGTGCTATTGGGAGGCGCTGTGAACCTTATGGGAGGTTTTACGGGGAATGTAGGGCCCCTGCCCATCCAGTCTCTCTGCTTCCTGGCTCAGGACTAAACAGTGCGCTCTGCTTCCCACTCCTGTTGTGAGTGCACCTCAGCAGAGGCCCGAAGCAATGGGGCCACCCAGTCTTTAACTGGAATCTCCAGACACATGTGGCAAAATAAACCTCTCTTTACTTCATAAGTAGCCTGTGTCAAGCGGGGCGTAGTGGTGCACGCTTGTAATCCCAGCAACTTGGGAGGCTGAGGCAGGAGGATTGAAAGTTCAAAGCCAGCCTCAGCAATTTAGCAAGGCTCTAAGCAATTTAGCAAGACCCTATCCCAAAATAGAAAATAAAAGGGCTGGGGATGTTGCTCAGTGGTTAAACCCCTGGGTTCAATCTTCAATTTTCAGTACCAAAAAAAAAAAAAAAATAGCCTGCGTCAGCTTTTTTGTTATAGTGACAGAAAGCTAATACAATTGACAGCTGATTCTATGCTACACAGTTTGTTTGTTTGTTTGTTTTTGTTGCTGTTGTTTTTTGGTACTGGAAATTGAATTGGGAGGTGCTTTATCACTGAGCTATATCCCCAGCCCTTTTTATTTTGGGACAAGGTCTCACTAAGTTCCTCCGAGCTTTGCAAGTTGATGAGGCTTGCCTGAACTTGGAATCCTCCTGCTTCAGTCTTCTGAGTGGCTGAAATTACTGGCACATGCCTCTGCACCTCATTTACGCTACACACTTTAAAGAGTAGGTAACCATCCAGGAGGTTGAGACAGGAGAATCTTAAGTTCAAAGCCAGCCTCAGCAATTTATCAAGGTCCTAAGCAACTTGGTGAGAACCTGTCTCAAAATGAAAAGTTAAAAAGGTTGGGGATGTGGCTCAGTGGTTAAGCATCTCTGGGTTCAATCACCAGTACCAAAAAAAAAAAAAATCACAAAGCATATCTCTTATCACCTAGTTTCTCCATTCTTACGGTCATAACTATTCATATC
>NW_026000016.1:47352841-47377027 GCF_001458135.2 Marmota marmota marmota
ATATATATATATATATATATATATATATATATACACACACACACACATATGATAAATATTTTAATAATCTTTTCAGATAATTCTGAATGTTCTTCTTTGATACTACACCAAAATTCAACAATAGATAGTTTCCTAAAACTTAATTGCAATGTGAACTCTAAAACCATACCAATGAATCTTTCATGCTCTGTTACATTAGAATCCATTGGTACATCTTTCAAATTGAAAGGATCTTTTGCTGGGCTCAGTGTCACACACCTGTAATCTCAGTGCCCCAGGAGTCTAAGGCAGGAGGATTGCAAGTTAAAGGCCAGCCTCAGCTTAGCAAGGCCTTAAGCAACTTAGCAAGAACCTGTCTCAAAATTTAAAAAAAAAAAAAAAAAGAATAGAAAAAGGATTGCAGATTTGGCTCAGAGGCTAAATGCTTCTGGGTTCAATCCCTGATACAAAAAAGAAAAAGAAAATGTATCTTTTACGTGTATGTAATTTCATAACATCAGACATTTGGTCATTTGGAAAATATTGGTGCACTGTATTATGCTTACCTTCGAAATGTTAACACATTTTCATTTTACATCATATTCATCAGGAGGCTGAGGCAGGAGGATTGCGAGTTCAAAGCCAGCCTCAGCAAAAATGAGGTGCTAAGCAACTCAGTGAGACCCTGTCTAAATAAAATACAAAATAGGGCTGGGGATGGAGCTCAGTGATTTGAGTGCCCCTGAGTTCAATTCCCAGTACAAAAACAAAAAGTCATATTCAGCTAGGCATGGTAATACAAGCCTATAATCCCTGCTACTTGGGAGACTAAGGCAAGAAGATTATAAATTGAAGGTCACCCTGAGCAATTTATTGAAACCCCATTTCAAAATAAAAGTGTAAAAGGTCTGAAGAATGGAGCTCAATGGCAGAGCACTTGCCTAGCATGTATCCTGGGTTCCATCACCAACACTGCAAAAAAAAAAAAGTTACATTCATTTTCATTATCACTAACCTCATTAGAAAAGCCTTTTAAGTCCTATGATCTGAGCCCAGACTAACAGACACAACTTTCCCAAAATTTTAACTTTCACTTGAAATCTCAACCATTTTCATTGACAACCAAAACCTCAATTGTTTTCTTTTAAAAAACAGGATTGCTTTGTTTACCTTCAAGTAAAAATGATGCTACATGAAAAACAGTAGGTTGGGTTAGTATGCAACTCAGTTTCATAAATACGTTTGCTTGAGACCACTGCCCTACTCCAGGAGACAGAGGTATTATTTTATGTATAATTCTTATTTGTTTTTACAAGATATTCCAAAAATGTGTATTTACAATTTAATAAAGTGTTTGTTTTATGGTTTCATCAAGAACTCTCTTGATGACTGAGGGTCAGGTAATGAAGAACAGAATAATTAACCACCTAGTTGGTGCTGTAGCATTGATCTGTGCTAAACTGTCAAAGATATTACCCATTATTGCTTCTGTATCAGCAGTACAAATATCAATACCATGAAAAACACCAGTGTTGTCTCAGCAAATAGCTTTGAACCTGCAGTACCCCCCAAAAGACTTTCAAGATCCTGAACAGTCTATAGATTATACTTTGAGAATATCTGCTTTAGTACCTGCCTTTTGCTGATTTATTACCAAACAAAACCACATTATTTTTTCCTCAAAAAAATATGTATCTACTGTTTCGTTGCCTTCTTATATTTAGTATTATAGGAAAAATTAAAATTAAACATATTTTTCTTTTATATTGACTTTCTTAGGTACTGTTTCCTTAGCACCTTTTTTTTTTTTTTTGTAATTAAAAAATTTAGCCAGAGTATGAGTGACTATGTGGGTCTATTTAACTTTTCTTTAATATAGGGATCCTCTTTGGTCTTAATACTTGTATTTTTCCCAGCCTTCAAAACTTTCAACTTTGATATCTTTTCCATTTCTCCCTCTACTTGGGCACTGCAGTATTTTTTTTTTTTTGTACCAGAGATTGAACCCAGGGGTGCTTAACCACTGAGCCACATCCCCAGTCCTTTTAATTTCTTTATTTAGAGTCAGGGTCTCACTGAGTTGTTTAAGGCCTCACTAAGTTGCTGAGGCTGGCCTTGAACGGGGATCCTCCTGCCTCAGCCTCCCGATGCACCCTGGGATTACAGGTGTGCACCACCACAGCGAGCAGGAACAGCACTAATTCTCACATTGACTCTTTTTCTGTTCTGTTCTGCTATCATCTTTTTCTCATTATTTCTTTCTTCCCCCTTTCCTCCACATTTACACTTCCTGCTATTTGGCCTCTATGCCATTTATCATATTTTCTAAACGGTCAGTTCTGTGCTTTGCTGTTGGCATCTTGTTTGTTGCTGTTTTGATTTCCTCGTGATTCCCCCAAACCTTCCCTCCCTCCCTCTTCATCTCTCCTGTGCTCACTGTGTTTCATCCTGCAGTCCCTTTAGCCCCTGTTCCCTCTTAGTGACTCTTGCTCCCTTCTGTAATGGCGTGACCTCTTGTAAGGGTAAAAGAAATTGAAGTTAAAGTGTAAAAGTTAAAGGGTAAAAGACCGGGCATTGTAAAGTTTCTAAGCTGCAAGGCCTGAGTTAAAATGTAAAGGATCAGGTATTGTTAACCTGAAATTCCTGTAGCTGTTAAGACAATACTCGAACTGCCCAGTAAATATTCCCCCTGACTGCTTGGTTGTTTAATAACTCAGGGCTCTGTATGATCTTGCACGTAGGCATTGCAGGGCCTGGACCAATCAGTTTGAATGTGTACCCCGTTTAGAACTGACCTATCACCACCGCCCAACCTGTTCCCGCCAATGAATGAACTAATCATGTTTAGGAATTATTGTTTGATTTTCCCGCGGTGTATGATGATTTGTTAAAGGAGACTGTGATGTATGTAAAATCCCCGCCCTCCCCAAAAAAGTGTACTTAAGCAGTGCTCAGCCCCTGCCCGGGGCTCTGGGCTACTTTCCCTTCTCGAGTGGGCACGGAGCCCCAGCATGCTGGTTCAATAAATCCCCTTCTGCCAATTGCATGAGTGGTCACTTGGTGGTCTCTTTCTCCAACGCTTCGCCGGACCCTTACACTCTCACATCCTGATAAAAGACCTACTTATTTTCAGAGTGGGCGATGTGGATTTCCCTGGCTCCATCACTGCTGATTTGGGGTCTTTCTGGGCACCTGTCCGAGCTCCAGTGGTTTGACCAGTTGCTTGCGTATCTCGGCCCTGTTCCCTGGGTCTGTTTTGCGTTCTTCTCCAGCAGTTGGGGTGGCACCGCGAGATCTCCAAGACAAGCTCTCGGAGGCTTTGGAGGTGCGTCTTTGTATCCCTTGGTGTTTCCTCAGAACTTCATTACATAACTTCCCCGGCCTCTCTCCGCTCCCTTACTCTCAGATTCTCTGGAAAGAGAAGGAGTTACTGGAGTGATGAGTTGAAGAAAACAGGCATGGGGAACAGTGTCTTCCCCTGGGAAGCCAACCTGCCTGTGGAGAGAGCAATCCTCTGCCAGGTGTGGTAACGCATGCCTGGAGTCCCAGTGACTCGGGAGGCTGAGGAAGGAGGATGGCAAGCTTGAGGCCAGCTGGGGCAACTTAAAGAGACCCTGCCTCAAATTAAAAAAAGAAAAAAAAAAAAAAAGGCTGAGGATGTAGCTCAGCGGTAAAATGCCCCTGGGTTAATTCCCCAGTACCTCCCCCCACCACACACACACACACACACACACACACACACAGAATCTTCTAGCCAGACATGGTAGCATATGCCTGTAATTCCAGCAATTAGGGAGGCTGAGGCAAGAGGATCACAAATTTGAGGCCAGCCTCAGCAAATTAGGGAAGCTCTAAGCAACTCAGTGAGACCTTGTCTCTAAATAAAATATAAAAAAGGGCTGGGGGTGTGGCTCAGTGGTATAGTGCCCCTGGTTTTAATCCCTGGTTCAAAAAATAAAAATCTGATTGTTGTCTTACATACTGTAAGCTTTATGGGGACAGCCATTACCTCTATAGTCAGGAGACCTGCAGTTTGGACATGGAACATCAAAGACCCCAACATCTGAAATGTTGGTTCATAAATAGGGAGTGAAATTTCGGATGGCAAAATATACACACAAAGAGGCTTTTGGTGAGGTGAAGTGTGTGGCTTTGAGTTTTAAACCTTAGAGTGGACCTTTCATTTTAGAGAAGTTATTTTAAGCCGGGTGAGTTTTTACAGCATGCAGGTGGCTTTTAGCTTCTGTGAGAGCCTTTCTTAAGCCAACTCATATTTTGACCTGGGCGGGTGACTACAGCTGACGTCAGGACATTGTAGTTTGTACTTCTCAGAGGCAAAGCCACACACACTTGGCCTTAAGCAAGACCATGCACCCTTCAGCAAGGCCACCTCCTGCACCTCAGGTAGACTCAGGGACACACCACGCTGTGTCCTCAAACTTCAACCACGACACTGGTCTTACACCACGTGTGGGCTCCGTGGGAACTTCAGTGGACACTGGGGATCTAGAGGACTTAGCAGGCAGAGCAGAGGCAAGAGTTTAGACTAGAGGAGAAAACAACTATTTCAACATGTAGTTTTTTTGTTTGTTTTGTCTTGTTTTGTTTTGGTACTGGGGATTGAACCCAAAGGTGCTTAACCTCTGAGCCACATCCCCAGCCTCTTTTATTTAGTTAGTTTTATTTTGAGACAGGGTCTCCCCAGGTTGCTTAGGGCCTCACTAAATTGTTCAGATTGGCCTCGAACTTGTGATCCTCCTGTCTTAGCTTCTGAAATCGCTGGGATTACGATATGCACCAGCATACCCAGCACTCTGTGATTTCCGAGGCTAAGTCATATTAAGGCTTCTATTTTTCACTCTGTTGGAAACTGGGTGCCATGTCATGAAGACACTCAAGCTGCCTAGGAAGAGACAGAACCAGAAGCCTTCTCCTAGCAACCAACACTAACATCCCTGGCCTGTGAGTGATCCACCTTGGAAGAGTATCCTCCAACCCAGGTAAGCCCATAGATGACTGCAGGGCCAGTTAACTTATTTTTTTATTTTTTATTTTTTGCAGTACTAGGGATAGAACCCAGGGCCTCATTTGTGCTAAACAATTGCTTCATTACTGAGCCACACCCCCAGCCCTTTTTATTTTTCATTTTTTTGAGACAGGGTTGCTGGGAGCCATTAGCCAAGTAGGTATGACAATTTCCTTGCCAGCGTACCCCATGTTGCTTAGTGGAAGGACTCGTGGAAATAGGACATTTTGCGGTGACATTGCATGTAGGTGACCTTGCTCAAGGACCAGGGCGGATCCGGGTTTAGGGTGTTCCCGGTTTATAATCCGGGTTTAGGGCATTCCTGGTTTAGGTTCCAGGTTCCAGGTTTAAGATTATTCCTGCTGGGAATAGGGCGTATCCTACTGCCTGAGTTCCCCTTGAGTTCTCACGGGATTCAGACAGTATTTTTTGGGAGATAGAAGCCCAGTGGATGTGGATTTGGGCAGAGAACGTGGATTTCCCCAGAACGTGATTGTAGACGGCTGGTGTGAGTTCGGGAATAAAGAGTTGCTGTTTGAACCTACAAGCCGTGTGGTGGCTCGTGATTGTGTGCCCAGCCAGACTGCGGCACAGGGTCTTACTAAGTTGCCCAGACTAGCTTCTAATTTATAATCCTCCTGCCCCAGCCTCCTATCAGCTGGAATTGTAGGTGTGTGAAACCAGTTGACATTTTGAATGCAACTTCATGTGAAATCTGAGCTGGAAACACTCAAACAAGCTAATCTCATATTCTGCAAAGATTGTAGACTCTTATGAAAAATTGTGTTCTATATGTGTAATAAGAATCGTGATGCATTCCACTTCATGTATTTAAATATAAAAGCAATTAAAAAATAAAAGATCATAGATTCCATACACTGACTATATTAGTCATAAAATCTAAAATAAAACCTGGACTCAATGGCACACACCTGCAGCCCCAGTGACTTGGGAGGCTAAGGCAGGATTTCGAGTTTGAGATCAACCCGGGTAATTTAGTGAGATCCTGACTCAAAATAAAAATTAAGGGTTGGGGATGTAGCTCAGTGGTAAAGTGCCCCGGGTTCAATCCCTAGTACATAAGACAAACAAACAAACAAACAACAAGAATAAAACCCCCACAAACACAAAATAAACATGTACGAATGTAGTTCAGTAGCTCAGTGGTAAAGCACATATTTAGTATGTGTGAAGACCTGGGTTTGATCCTAAGCACCACAAAAAATAAAAATAAATAAAGTGTTTCAAGAAAGAAAATCAGAAATAAAGAAACTATGAGTAGGAAATAAATTTTAGAAAATAACTAAGCAGATGTTTAAAAAAACAAAACAACAAAGGACTTTTATTATAATTGAAAAATATATGACTTTAAATTTGTTGGTGAATTGACCAAATAAAAGATAATACACAGCTGAAAAGAACCAGTGTTTTGAAAAATAGATCCAAAAAATTTATCCAGAAAGCAGACCATGGATCCAAAGATGGAAAGTATGATAAAAGCTTAACAGACATGGAAGACAGAATGAAGAGGTCTACCCTACCTCATGGAGAGCCAGAAGGAGATAATACAAAGAGCGAAGGTGAAGCAATACTTGAAGATAAAATGGCTGAGAATGTCCCAGGTTAAGTGAGAAATACCAATCTTCAGATCAGAAAGCCTAACAAAACACAGGGAAAGGGCTGGGGCTATAGCTCAGTTGGTGTAGTGCTTGCCTCCCATGCACAAGGCCCTGGTTCAATCCCCAGCACCACAAAAAAAAAAAAAATGAAAAAGAAACAGGGAAAATAGAAAAAAATCCAAGGGACCTATGGCGATTTAATAGCATATCAGAAAAGAAAAATACAATATTAAGTAGCAAAGTAAATTCAAGTATAGTATAGCAAAGGAATTAATAAAAATGAAAAACAAATTAATTAAATAGATAAGAAATGATATCACAGAGGGATCCATGAAAACAAAGTAGGTTTTAAAATAGACAAACTTATAGCTAGATTGATAATAAATAATGAATAAATTTATATGTATGTAACATCAGGAAAAAAAGGGGGGCCTAACTTCTTTTAAATTAAAGTTTTGAAACATTAATAGGAGACTGTTAAGGACTTTGTAGGTCGGTGAAGCAAAAGAAGAAGGAGAAGGAAAGAAGGAGGAGGAGAGGGGGGAAAGGATGGGGAGGAGAAGGACTTTGTAGCTGGGCACAGGGGCGCATACCTGTAAACCCGGCAGCTCTGGAGGCTGAGACAGAAGGATCTCGAGTTCAAAGCCACCTTCAGCAACTTAGTGAGACCCTGTTCAAAATATAAAATAAAAAGGATGTGGCTTAGTGGTTAGGTGCCCCTGGGTTCAATCCCTGGTGAAGAAGAGAGGGGGGAGGAGGAGGAGGGAAGAGGAGGAGAAGGAGGTGGAGAAGGTTTTTCAGACAACCTCAGAATGAATACTGGAACTTTTAACTTGTAGAACAGCTTGCAACTCATTGAGTGGGAATTTGTAGATTTCTTTTATGCCAACCTGCCATGGTTGGAATGTCCTCTCCAAAACGCATGCTGAAACTTAATTCTCAAATGCATATTCTGATGATATTTGGAAGTGGGCTCTTGGGAGGTAAATAGGGTCCCATTAGGTCATGAGAGTGGGGACCCCATGATGGGAGGAGAGACCCCCTCTGACACACACCCCACTTTGTCTGACATGATGCTTTCTTCCGTGCTGCAATGCAGCAGGAGCCCTCACCAGATGAGGAGCAGAGGGTGCTCACGTCGTTCCAGCCTCCAGAGCTGTGAGCCAAGTGAACCTCTATTCTTTAGAATTACCTAGTCTGCAGTATTCGGTTATAGTAACAGAAATGGACTAGGATACAACCCACTGAAACATTTAAAAGTTTTTTTGTTTGTTTTGTTTTTTTTAATTTACTCAGAGTTTTAAGTACATTCAGCAGATTTGGTCCTTATCATCTAGACAGAAATAGCTGCTCTGGAGGCTGACGCGGGAGGATCACGAGTTCAGTCAGTCTCAGCAAAAAAGCAAGGTGTTTGGCAACTCAGTGAGACCCTGTCTCTAAATAAAAAACAAAATAGGGCTGGCGGTGTGATTCGGTGGTCAAGTGCCCCTGAGTTCAATCCCCAGTACAAAAAAAAAAAAAAAAAAAAGATTTCCTTGAATTCACATTATTATTAGATTTGTAACTTTTTGATGGGAATTCTTACCTCTTTACTCCAACCTATCTTCTGCTCTACTATAAACATTTAAGATTACTAATGTTCCTCTTGGCACTCTTTCAGCCCCTTATAAATTTTGAAGTGTAGAATTTTAGTATCATTCAGCTCTAAATATAATCTAATTTACCGTTGTTTTCTTCTTTGCCTCATGGGCTATTAAAAAGTATGTGTTACAAATAATTTTGAGTTCTTAATTTTTAGTTAGTGAATCTATTCATAGTATTCAAAAATGAAAATTACAACAGGTGCAGTGACACATGCCTGTAATCCCAGCAGCTCAGGAGGCTGAGGCAGGAAGGTTCAAACTCAGCCTTAGCAATTTATGGAGGCCCTAAGTAACTCAGGGAGACCTAGTCTCTAAATACCCAGTACCAAAAGAAAAGAAAGTTCAAGGTCAATCTGGTAATTTAGGCCCTGTCTCAGAATAGTTGTTTTTCTTTAAAAGGTGAGAGGTAACTCAGTGATACAGCATTTGCCTAGCATGTACGAAGCCCTGGGTTCTATCCTCTGTAGCACAAAAACAAAAACAAAACAAAAGGGCAAAAAATTTGAGTGGACATTTATCCAAAGATGTGCAAATGACTGATAAGCATAACATTGGGGCTGGGGTTGTGGCACAGTGGTAGAGTGCTTGACTCACATATGTGAGGCACTGGGTTTGGATCCTCAATATCATGTCAAAATAAATACTTTAAATAAAGGGTTTTTATTTAAAAAAAAAAAAAGATGCTCAACATCATTATAGTCAATTGGCAAATAGAAATCAAAACAATGAGATACCACTACACACCCACTGGATACCTGTAATTTAAAAGAAGGATCATAACAAGTATTGGTAAAGCTTTGGGGAAATTGGCATCTTCATACATTGCTATTAGGAATGTAAAATGGGGCCGTTGCTTTGGAAAACAAGTGTGCAATTCCTCAAAAAACTAAACAGAGAGTTACCACGTGATACAGACGTTTCACTCCTAGGTAAAATCCCTAGGTATATACCAAGCAAACTGAAAACATGCATCACACAAACAATTGTACAGGAACGTTCATAGCACCATTTTCCTGTTCTGTTCTGTAAGGGAAAAGCACATGACTTTTATTAATACTTTAATGTGTTGGATTTTTCAGAAAATAGATTAGACTCAGGGGCTTTTTATGCTCTAAAGAAATGAGGGCTTGGTAACCAGCTTAGGGGAGGCCACCTGTGGCCTGACCAAAGCAGAATGGAGTTTCTGGATCCAGGTGCCATGTCAAACTTGTAAATGTGCCAGTTTTCCAAAAACTAGGGAGATTCACAGCACCCATTAGAGAAGGTGCCCCATTTGCCAGAGTCAGCATAGAAGAGTCCTCTGTGTTAGTTCTTTGGGAAGAAGTTGAAATCATTCTAGAAAAAGCCAAATAGATCTTTAATTTATTGGTAATTAATTAACTGAATAAAAAGAAAAGTAATTTCAGAGTGTGTTTTTCACAAGGTAACCATTTTTCATAAGACCCAAAAAGTGGGGGAAAAAATCAACTAATAAATGGTATACAACAAAATTCTTATGTCCTAAAAGGGAATTCTTTTTTTTTCCCCAGTATTGAAGATGGAACCCAAAGCCTTGTGTGTGCTAGACAAGTGCTCTATCAGTGAATCAGATTATATTCCCCAACCCTTATTAAGTTGAGACAGGGTCACAATAAGTTGCCTAGGCTGTCCCCAAACTCTTGATCCTTTTACCTCAGTTTCCCAGGTGCATTTGATTCATCAGCTGGGAATGAAATCCTGATATGTGTTATTATCTAGGAGGACTTTGAATACATTACACACACCAGGAGTCACACACAGAAGATCACCTACTATATGATCCTATATATGCAATAGTCAGAAGAAGCCAATCTATAGAGACAGAAGGTAGGGGCTGGGCATATGGCTTAGTGGTAGAGTGCTTGCTTAAGCATTCATGAGGACTTGGGTTCAGTCCACAGCACCTGCCAAAAAAAAAAAAAAAAAAAANTGATGATATAGAAATTCTATTTTAAGTTAATGAAAATGTTCTGGACACTGGCTAAAGTAGTGGCACACACCTAATCCCAACTACTCAGGAGGCTGGGGAGGACAATCACAAGTTTAAGGCCAGCCTGGGCAATTTAGCCAGATCCTGTCAAAAAAAAAAAAAAAAGCAACTTGATAATAGTGATGGATGAACAACTCTGTGACATACTAATATAATAAAAGCTAATGAATTGTTTACCTTAAAGAGTGATATGTAAATTACATCTCAATGAAGCTATTATAACAAAAGAAAGGGGCTGGGAGAATGGATCTGCGGTAGAGAGCATGCTCAGCATGCCAGAGGCCCTGGGTTCTCTTCAGCACAAAAAAAGGTAAAAGGAAACCTGGAATTTCTATATTAGTATCAGACAAAGTATATTTCAAATAAAGGATACCACCAGGGACAAAGAGGGTCATTTATAATGATAAAGATGTCAATTTATCAAGAGGACATTAATGCTGAGTACAGTGGCACATGCCTGTAATCCCAGCAGCTCGGGAGGCTGAGGCAGGAGAATCAAAAGTTCAAAGCCAGCCTCAGCAATTAGCAAGGCCCTAAGGAACTTAGGGCCTCTAAATTAAAAAAAAAAAAAAAATAGATAAAAAGGGCTGGGGATGTGTCTTAGTGGTTGAGCACCCCTGAGTTCAATTCCTAGTACCAAAAAAAAAAGGATAATATTAATAATTTTAAATGTTTACACCCATTCTGGGCCAAGAATACATAAAGAAAACACTAATAGAACTAAAAGTAGAAATGGACCAACGCTCTATTTTAGCTGCAGATATTTAAACACCTCTCTGTAGCTCATATACAATATAAACAGAATATAGGTAAGGATATAAAAGACTTGGTCCCTCTTGTCAAGCAATTTATCCAAATTGACATTTTCAGAACACTCTACACAATAGCAGAATGGTATAGTAAAGAATTTGACCTTGCCCAAAGAGAGGTGTGTCCTTTGCACTGGGTCCTACCAGATGGGAGTGTCTTTGTTTAGGGCAGGAACTGGACACAGCAGATCTCAGGGTGGGGCTAGCCACACCTAATGGTCTCAGGGTGGCGGCTTTAGTTACTCAGGATCAGTCAACCTGGAAACTGGATTCAACCATGCGGCCACCCATTAGTCACACTTGTGCAATGAAGTCCCAATAAGAACTCTGTCGCAGAAGCTCAGTTGAGCTTTTGGGATGTCAGTGCTTGCTGTGTATTGTCACACTCTGATGTTGGGATCAGAGTGCTCACTCCACAGGGAGGGGCAAACAGGGGCTCTGCTGGGTTTTCTCTTGGATTCTGGCCAATCACTCTCCCGAGTCTGACTGTAATCTGTTCTGTTTCCCTATAAGCCATCTCTATGAGAATAATATTTTCAGTGAGTTCTTCTTGTAAATATCAAAACTGAGAGTGGTTCTGGGAATACCATGAATTTGCAATTGGTATCATATTAGTGTAATCTTATGGACTGTGACCACTAGCTTTAATTGATCCAAACTCTAACAAGGATTTTCTATTTTTTTTTTTAATTTTTTCATACATACGGCACCATATACTGCAGACCATATTCTACAGAGTAGAAATACCTGAGCCCTTGCCCTGGAGAGACTCACTAGAGAATGCTTTCTGTAATATAAAGGACTCTGTCCAAAACGTTCCTGTCCTTGAACTGCCTACTAATGGATTATAAATTTTTCCGGTGTAAACCAAGTGCAGTGGCACATACTTGTAATCCCAGCAATTTGGAGCTGAAGCAGAAAGATGGCAAATTTGAGACCAGTTTTGGCAATTTAGTGAGAGCTTGTCACAAAAGAAAACAACAAAGCCAGGTGTAATGTGCATGCTTTAAAACTAGTGACTCAGGAGGCTGAGGCAAGGGGACAGCAAGTTTGAGGCAAGTCCTAACGACTTAGGCAGACCCTGTTTCAAAATTTTAAAAATAAGGGCTGGGGCTGTAGCTAGCTCAGTGGCAGAGAGCTTGCCTAGCATAAGTGAGGCACTGGGTTCTATCCTTAGCACTGTGTAAAATAAACAAATAAAATAAAGTCATGCTGTCCATCTACAACTAAGGAAAAGAATTTTTTAAATAAATAAATAGTGGCTGAGGTTGTAGCTCAGTGGCAGGGCACTTGCCTCACATGTGTGAGGCACTGGGTTCGATTCTTAGCACTGCATATAAATAAATAATATAAAAGTCCATCAACAACTAAAAAAGAGGATTTTTTTTCAATAAAATAAATAAATAAAATTTAAAAATTTTAAAAAGACAGGGGTATAGCTCAGTTGGTAAAGCCCACCTGGGTTCAACCCCCAGTACCCAATAAAATAAAATAAAATAAATATATAAATGAGAAGAGCTGAGGATGTACCTCAGGATGTAGGTAGAGCATCCCTAGATTCAACCCCCAATATCAAAGTTTTAAAAAGCATGTATATTTTAAAAAGCATAGAGAAAAGCATGTTGCCGGGCGCAGTAGCTCACACCTCTAATCCTAGTGGCTCAGGAGGCTGAGACAGGAGGATTGAGAGTTCAAAGCCAGCCTCAACAACAGCTAGGCACTAAGCAACTCAGTGAGACCCTGTCTCTAAATAAAATACAAAATAGGGCTGAGGATGTGGCTCAGTGGTCGAGTGCCCCTAAGTTCAATCCCGGGTACCCCAAAAAAAGAAAAAAAATTTAAAAGCATGTCCTTTTTTTTTAATATTTATTTTTTAGTTTTCGGCGGACACAACATCTTTATTTGTATGTGGTGCTGAGGATTGAACCCAGAGCCGCGCGCATGCCAGGCGAGCATGCTACTGCTTGAGCCACATCCCCAGCCCAAAAGCATGTCCTTCTATCTCAATGAAATTAAACCAGATATTAGCTGGGTGTGACACATGCCTGTAATCCCAGCAGTTTGGGCTAAGGCAGGATCTTGAGTTCAAAGCCAGCCTCAGCAACTTAGGGAGGCTGGAAGTAACCTAGTGAGACCCTGTCTCAAAATTTTAAAAAAAGAGCTAGGGATGTGGCTCGATGGTTAAATGCCCTTCAGTTCAATCCCCGGAACAAAAAAAAAAAGAAAAGAAAAAAGAAATTAAATCAAGTCAAGATCAAAGTGAGGCAAGGAATCCTCCCAAATTCATGCGTGACAGTCTTGAGATTCATACTCTCTGAGAGGGGAAGAAAGGTGGAGGTCTAGGGTACTGCAGCAATAGAAATATATGCATTTGAAAGAAGGATTCCACAGGAGGTCAGTCTAGAAGCAGAAAATTTGGGGTTATTTTCGGTCAAGTGTGAGGTTTAAATAGCATGAGGGACCGTGAGTTTAAGTGGAAATTCTAAAAGCATCAAAGGCTTCAGTTAACTTTGCAGCTTCTGCCACTACACACAATAAGGAGGGTGGCTCTTGCTACAGGGTCTAGTGAGAGCTCAAAGTAAGTCCTTGGACGGTCTTGTCCATTGAGCTTTTGATTCAGAACGCCCCAAGACTTGTGTTGATCTTTCACATATACATAGAAAAGTTTCTAGAAACTGGGGAGTTCAAGGACAGGAGTGTTTTGAAGAGAGTCCTTTAAGGTACAGAAAATAGGCTCTAGTGAATCAAAAATCCAGGAATGGCTCAGGTATTTCTGCTCTTATCAAAACATAGAAAGGAGCAGCAAAGTTAGAAAACGAGGAATCCAATTCTGAAGCATCCTCTGAGACTGAGAAATCCCTAACATTGTCTTTTTGGCAACTGGAGACAAGCAAGTCCCAAAGAGCTTCCAATCTATGAGGACAAAGAGACTTGAGTGATGACATGGCCTAGATATTGGGCTTGGAGTGTATGAAATCAGGATGTATTCGTAGAGATTGAGTTTCTCATACTTGGCACACTCTGCAAACGGAAGGAAGGAGTTTTGCAAGGCGCACCATCTGGAGAGTAGACCAGACTCATTGTGTGAGAACAGATTCCCAGGGGAGTTGGAGGTCTCGAGGATCATCATTGAGTATTTGAGAAAAATAAGAGGGTGCTTCTCGAAACCCTTCAGGTATAACTGTCCATATGTACTATTGGCTTTCTCAAATGAATACAAATAAATATTTTGCAAGGGTGTTCCAAAGTATGTGAGAAATAGACCTAATACTATAAAGTAGGTACTTGTCTCAGGGATTGGAAATTACAGGGAATTGAGACGGCACAATTGTATTCCTGGCCATTGCTGAACCTAGAAGCATTTTGTTTGTTTGTTTTTGTTTTTGTTTGTTTGGGGAGGTTGGTTTTTTTGTAGGGGATTGAACTAAGGAGAACGTTTTCACTGAGCTACATCCCAGCCTTTTTTAAAATTTTTTATTTTGAGACAGTCTCGCTAAACTGCTGAGAGTCTTGCTAAATTTCTGAGGCTGGCCTCAAACTTGCGATCCTCCTGCCTGAGCCACCCAAATCACTGGGATTACAGGTGTGGGCCACTACACTCCACAACCTACAGGCCCCTTTGAAAGGGCAGGATGGTGCTAGTGCAAGGAATTCATGAGTCTTTTCTGGTAGTAAAGAGGTATGATGGGCTAAGACCTTCAGTTTCTCCTTTTTGTAGACTTTGGACCGGTTCTGGAAGATGATAGTGGGATCAATTGAGACCTTTAAGGGTCCCGCCTCCACGATCTGTCCCACATTTGAACTGTTTGAGGCTACTGGGTCTGGGTTCTTGTTCTGAGTTGTTAGCAGCAAAGGCATCAACAGTGGGTAATCTCTGCCATTATCAAATTATTCGCCAAATTATGGCAAATCGTTTACAACAAATTCACTCAGGTGAAGCAGGAAAGCCCGAGGCCCTGCTGAGAGGCCCAGGGACAGGAACCTTGAGACATTCAGTACCAGGTGCACAAGATTTTCACCACTGAGAGGATGTTTTGTTACCCCAAGGAAGAGAACCAAAAAAAAGTGGGAGGGTTTGGGGTGGGAATAAAGCATTCTGTTTTTGCAATTGTATGGAAGTGTCCTTTTCTATGTCTTAACATGCAGTTGTGGGCAGACCACAGCAGCTACTTCTACAGAGGGGGGTTGGCAGCCACACTTTGTCCTTTGTCTCTTTAAATCCTTTTTTTTTTTTTTTTTGGAGGGCGGGGCGGGTACCAGGGATTGAATCAGGGGCACTTAACCACTGAGCCACATCCCCAGCCTATTTTATTTCTTATTTTGAGACAAGGTCTTACTAAGTTGCTCAGGGCCTCTCTAAGTTGCTGAGGCTGGCTTTGAACTTGCAATCCTCCTACCTCAGCCTCCAGAGCCATTAAGATTACAGGCATGTACCATTGTGCCCAGCCTAAATCCTATCTTTGTGTGTGTGTGTGTGTGTGTGTGTTGTTGGGGATTGAACCCAGGGCCTTGTGCACAAGAGACAAGCACTCTACCAACTGAGCTACATCCTCAGCCCCCTAAATCCTCTCTTTTGAACTAATACAGAGCGATTGTTATTTCAATGTCACTTTTCTTTATAACACAGACAGGTTCCTTTGCCTAGATGAGACATGGAAGTGTCCTTGTTCCTATTCTATCTAGTTCCTTCATCAAAAGAACTACTAATATGTTCTGTATATTTCTTTTCTATGTCAAAGTATCTTTCCAGTGTTCTGAAAGATCTTTGAAGATAATTTAGAGAAGAGACCATAGTATCTTCTATTTTTAAACTAAATCTGCTATTTTCATGTAAAAGCATCAACAAAAAAAATCATTTAAGACTGATGTGATACCTTTGATCTTATGAAGACTAGAGTGCTCCTAGAGAATGGTACTTGAATAGTTTCTGAAATTAGGATGAATTTATTCTGCTTACAAATTTGATTTTTTTTTCAGTGCTGGGGATAGAACCCAGGGTCTTGCATAGTGTTCTAGCACTTACAAAGTTGATTTTTTGACCAAAATCTTACAGGAAATAGTTCATTGAAAACTAAGAGATGTTAGGCTATTTTTATAAGATATTTAAATATTCATTGACACTCAAATGTTCAGGCATATGTTTAATATATGGTAAAAAAAAAATCTATCCTGCCTTTTCTAACTAAGTTTTATATGTTTAGGTCCCAGGAAAATATGAATTCTTGGAACAATCCTAAATTCTTTGATGAATTTTTATCTTTCCTTGGGAACATTAGGAAAGTCTTTAGCTAGATGACATAGCTTTGACTTTGGCCAAGTTTTAAAATGATAAATCCGTTGATGTAGGAAATGATCTTCATTCCCACTTATTTTATAAGCCTTTGTGAGGGAACATCACCCAGTGAGAGAAGGGTGTTCAGGAAAGAGTAGGGAAGCGACCCAGCGGTGACACAGAAGGGGGAGGAGGAAGAAGTCAAGGTATGGGGAGGAGAACAAGAGAGAGGCCCATTTTACCCAGGCACAGTCGTGCTCACCTGTAATCCCAGCTACCAGGTGGCTGAGGCAGGAGAGTCGCAAGTTCAAGGCCAGCCTGGGCTATTCTTGAGATCTTGTCTTAAAATAAATAGGACTGGGGATGGTAACTCAGTGACACTCAGTGCGCTTAGCACACACAAGACCCTCGATTCAATCCCCAGTATTGGCATCAGATCAATATTGATACCATTTTAGGTCGGGAGCCATTTTATCCAGAGGTTCCAAAATTTCAGGGCAATGCTGCTTAACTTCCCATAAAAACATGTGCCTGCTTAAAAAAGGACCAACCCCACCCCAGCTGAAACTCCTAAGCAGTTTATGAGATTCCTCCTGCGGGCTATGTAGCTGCTCTGGGAGTGTCACAGGCTGCTGCTCTCCTTGGAGGGACAGCCTGTGGGTATGCCTCCTGTTACCGACAATAAATCTCTTGCGTGACGTTCCTGTGTGTGGCGTGGTCCTTGGACTTCTCGTGGACTCTGCAAGGATCCTTTCACCCAGTACTAAAGAAAACTAAAAAATTGGGGGAAGGGAGATGAATGCTTAAAGTTTGGATTTTGGGGTTCTCCAGATTTTTTTATTTGCCTTTCCAAAAGTCCTTAAGGGAAGCAATTTTATAATTCTTCTGTCTTTTGGAAATCTCCTTATAATAATAACAAAATGTTGACCATCAAGTCACGTGGAATCTTTGAATCCTTTGACTTAAGACACTAGGCATGTGAATGATTTTGTTTGTATATCAGTTCCTCAGAGTGGTCGCTGAAATTTTAAACACTCCTTGACAGAGCTTCCTTATTTGGTGCTGTTGGCACTGTGACGTAAGGACATGTAAGAGATTGGACAATGACCTGAGTTCACCAAAGCCCTGGTGATTGATTGTGCAGGACCCGAGACCCAGAGGGAGAGACAGCAGAGTTTCTAGTGTATTTCATTCAGATTGAGCAACAGGATTCAGGATTCAGGTCAGGGTTCCAGAAACTGTGGAGAAAGGCAACCAGAGGCCCTGAAGGAAACTTTCATTCAGAGTGGTCTGCATGGAACCAGTCCAAAGGATGCTTTGCCTTGAGGGGAGAAGTGAAGATTTTATAGAGCTTTAGCTCAAGAGATTGGCTTGAAGTTCAACTACTTCTGAAAGTATCTGTTCAAAAATGGTTTGGGGGCTTGGGGCTGAAGCTCAGTAGCAGAGCGCTTGCCTAGCATGTGTGAGGCACTGGGTTCGATCCTTAGCACCACATAAAAAAATAAATGAATGAGTAAAATTAAAAAATGGTTTGGGGGCTGGGCATGTAGCATACACCTGTAATCCCAGCGACTCTGGAGACTGAGGCAGGAAGATTGCAAGTTTAGGGCCAGCTTCAGCAACTTAACAAGGCCCAAGCAACTTAGTGGGACTTGTCTCAAAAAAATATTAAAAGGGTTGGAGATGTGGCTCAATGGTTAAGCACCTGAGTTCAATCCTCAGTAACCGCATTCCCACATGACGCATCAAAAACCAAAAATGGTTTTTGAAGGAACAAGGAATTGTTTTTGCAGTTCTGCAGCCATTGATTGGGCATTAGCAACCAAAGAATAATAACATTCACAGGTATTGACCCTCATGTGGTTGGAAGGGAATGAGATAAGGTGTAGCCTCTCCGAGGGCAGAATTTGTGGCAGCTGACCTTTGACCAGGAAACAAATTCATTTTCTGATCAAAGAAATAAATACTTGACCTATGTGACACTGAAGTTGTCCAATGACATTGCATCTGTATTAAAGATATAGTAGACAGCCAGGTGCATGCCTATAATCCCAATGGCTCTGGAGGCAGAGGCAGGAGGATCCCAAGTTCAAAGCCAGCCAGTGGTAAAAGCGCCTCTGGGTTCAATCCCCAGTACCAATAAATAAATAATAAAATAAATATACAGCAGACCAATCTCAGCTGAGTGGAACACCCGGGAGAGATGGAATGTTGCATGCCCAGGGCCAAAGCTATCTTGGTCTATCTTCAGTGCTTCAG
Organism: Marmota marmota marmota; assembly: GCF_001458135.2. Taxonomy (NCBI): domain Eukaryota; kingdom Metazoa; phylum Chordata; class Mammalia; order Rodentia; family Sciuridae; genus Marmota; species Marmota marmota. The sequence goes on from NW_026000016.1 coordinate 47,371,457, forward strand.
AAAAACAGCCATTTGCTTTTAACCTTTGTATCCAGCCTAACATTCTCGTGACTGTTAGGTAAACCTCTCAGAATGGAATGTATTGTTCAGCTTAGTTAAATGTTTGCTACACAGTTTGATGAAAAGCAGACCACTCTCTCCACCAACCCTAAAGCTAAGAATGCTACAAGATAACATCTGAAACCTATAGAAAAGATTTCCCTCTTTTGCCATAGCCCGCCCACCGCATGCCCCCACAGAGGTATTTGTTGAATACGAGTTTATGACTTTCTTTGTTCTTTGGCTATAAAAGCTCATGTAACCTCTTCCACTGGGGAGCATAGTCATTCAGGGTAACCTGAATCTGTGGGCCTTGGTCACTCATGTTTAGTTCAGAATAAGCTATTTCTTATTGCCTTTAAAGTGGAGTTGTTAATCTGTGTTAACACCTAATACCACTGAGATGGTGTCAGAATCCTGTCTGGCAGAGCATGGCATGAGGCTGCCTTGGGATCCATGTGGGGGGCGTTATGGAAGTGTCCTCCATTCCCCTTTCCTAAGAGGAAACCCTTACAATAGCTTGATTGGTTTCCTCCATTATTGCAAAATAGGGGCTCTTGGAAGTGGCTAACCTGACCACTCTGTCCACTTGGAGCCAGGTTGCCAGGGGTGGAACTCTGGCTCTACCACTCTCTAGCTATGGAACCCGCCTCATTGTTATCCTTGAACCATGGTTAAAATTTTAGAACGGAATCTCTAAACTTTCCCTCTCAGTATGTCTGTATGTCTGTAATTCTGGAAAGGCCTTTATCTTTCCTTGTGTGAATGTAGAGTGTTTTCCTACCTCCAGACAGTCTTACCAAATGAGATTATAAATCTCTTGGGAGCTGAGTGCAGTGGTACATATCTGTAATCCCAGTGGTTTAGGAGGCTGAGGGAGGAGGATTTCAAGTTCAAAGCCAGCCTCAGCAACTAGGGAGACTCTAAGCAATTTAGCAAGACCTTGTCTCAAAATTTAAAGAAAAAAAAAATCTCTTAGGAGAAGTCTGTTTTGATTGACTTAGAAATAAATAAGCATTATATAAATGGAATATCCCTAAGATTCCTAGAAAAAAATTTTTTTATTTTATTTATTTATTTATTTGGTGGTGCTTGTGAGGCACTCTACCAAATGAGATATATCCCCAGACCCCTAATTTTTTGCTTTGAGACAGTCTCTAACTAAGTTACTTAGGGCCTTTCTAAATTGCTGAGGCTGGCCTTGAACTTGCAATCTTCCTTCCTTACCCTCCTAGGTCACTGGAATTATAGATGGTCACCACACAGGAACGAAAACTTCTAGAAATTAAGGAAATTGAATCTCTAATGCTTTTAATGTGAAAACAGATATTCTTATAGAAACTAACTCAGAAGCATTTTAAGAACTCAAGTTAACATAAATCTCTGGCAAACAAAATTAGTTTAATAATTTTGGTTTAATAAATAGCTCTTTGGGGCTAGGGAATGTGGCTTAGTGATAAAGTCATGTTTTCTCTGAGTTATAGGCATTAAACATACTAAAATTAAATTAACAGACATGTAATTAAATTAATGTACATTAAAGCATAGTATACCTTTTTTTTTTTCCAGTATTGGAAATTGAACCCAAGGCCTTGTACATGCTAGGAAAGTGCTTTAACATTAAGCTACTTTCCCAGCCTTTCTTATTTTTTATTTCTAGAGAAGGTCTTGCAAAGTTCCCAGGCTGGCCTTAAATTTGTGATCCTCTTGCCTCAGTCTCTTGAGTTGCTGGGATCACAGACATCTGCCACGACCCCCAGCTAAAATGTAGATTTTTATTCTATTTAGATATACTCTTTAATTTATACTGGTTGAATAAGTGAACATTACTTCTATTTAATGTTTAAGATTATAAAAATATAAATTCATTTTTAACCTTATATTGCCTTATATATTCTGGTAAATTCCATTGATAATTACCTTGTAGTTTCCAAGGTCTTTAGTAGTTTAGAACTTCAGATTAATTTAAATTCAGTTAATTAAACAGGGTGTAGTGGCACACGGTAATCCTGATTTAATCCTTGGGATTAAACTGAGGCAGGAGGATTGAAAGCATTTTGGATATCTCTGATTAAATAAAATATACTTTAAATTAATTTCACTTGTTTCTTTTTACATTGAAATATGTAGCTACTAGGAAATTTAAAATTAATGTGCCTTGCTGGGCGTGGTGGTGCATGCCTGTAATCCCAGCAACTGGGGAGGTTGAGGCAGGAGGATCCAGAGTTCAAAGCCACCCTCAGCAATTTAGTGAGGCCCTAAACAACTTAGCAAGATCATGTCTCAAAATAAAAAATAAAAAGAGCTGGGGGTGTGGCTCAGTGGTAAAGCACTGTTGAATTCAGTCCCCAGTACTGAAGAATTAATTAATTAATTCAGTTAATTAATGGATATTCATTAGACACGACATCATTTTCAACATACAATATTGAATCACTGATTACTAAGCATACTTTTATGTCTATACGCTTATTTTTATATGCTACAGGGAATTAAATGTACCTTTGGGCCATCAATAAATAAAGATGTTCCTTACTGCCACTTTGAGAAATTTATAAACACTATTTTGTGACAGTGTATACTCACTGCATGGGAAGAAAAAACACATTCCCTCTACTCTCCTAGGTTCTGGGTCTGTAAACCTGGAAATTAAACTGAAGTAAGACAGATTAACAAGAAAAATTGATCAGAGTTCACTAATGCATGCAACCTACACACAGGAGGAACTCGGTGATCAGTTGCTCAATGGGGTAATTAGGGCTTGGGGCTTATGTAGCCCCTTAGCAAAGAACAATTAATTTGTAGAGAAATGACAAGACATGGGAAAAGGGGTTTAGGTTTTTTGTTGTTGTTTGTGTTTTTTTGTTTTGATTTTGCAGTCCTGGGAGATGAACTCAGGATCTTGCATATGCTAGTCAAGTGCTCTTCCACCTAGCTGATCCCCAGCCTGCAGTGTAAGGGTTTTGGGTTTGTTTGTTTGTTTTTCTATTTTCTTTTCCTTAGTACTGGAGATTGAACCCAGCAGTGCTTAACCAATGAGCCCCATCCCCAGCCCTTTTATATATTTTATAGAGACAGGGTCTCACTGAATTGCTTAGACTGGCTTTAAACTTGTGATCCTTCTGCCTCAGCCTCCCAAACTGTTGGGATTACAAGGGTACGTATGTCATTGCACCCCACCGGGTTTAGGCTTTTAGGGATGGCAAACTATATATGGCAAGGCAGGGGTGAGGCAGGGTGCCTAATGGTCAGTAAGGGGTATTTTTATTGAGGCTTGCTTTGAAGATTCCTCTGCATCACTTCGGGCTTAAAGTCTGAAGTTGTCTCTGGTGATTAAAAGTCTAATAAGCATCCACCTCTTCCTGGCACAGAGAGGGAGACACCTTTACACATGGAAATTTATGTCCTGCTTTTAGGCAAATGTAGGGGAGGGCAGAGAGCTTTTGTGCCTGCTGTTTCTCAGTTATCTTCCATTCATAATAATCCTAATGCCAACGTGGTAAATATAGGACTAGCATATTCTTTTCCCTTCCCCACCTCTTGGTTTTCACTGTCAGAAAACATTTTCATTAGTTATCTGGTACATTCTTTTACATTCTAAAATTTCCAAAATCTCTTGAAATGTTCATGTCTTTTTATTTCCAATACAACCACTACCTACCTTGCTCAATCTGTGATTATCTTCCACCTGGACTTTTTTTGGTACTGGGATTGAACCCAAGGGTGCTTAACCACGCCCACTTTCCGGGCCCTTTTTATATTTATTTAGTTAGTTAGTTAGGGGTAGGTAGACACAACACCTTTATTTTCTTTTTATGTAGTGCTGAGGATCGAACCCAGTGCCCCACGCATGCCAGGAGAGCACTGTACCTCTGAGCCACAATCTCAGCCCCCTTTTTATTTTTCATTTAGGAACAGGGTCTCACTGGGTTGCTTACAGCCTTGTTAAATTGCTGAGGCCAGCTTCGAAGCTGTGATCCTCCTGCCTCCCAAGCCCCTGGGATTACAGGCGTGTGCCACCGCATCTGGCTTCTCCTGGACTATGGAATTAACTTTATAGTCACCCCGACAATTTAGAGTAATATTTATAAAATTAAAATGAGACTATGAGCTCACTTCTTTGTAAGTGCCATTTGTCTGCCCAGGGTCTGGTCTGACTCCATCCCCACTCTCCAATTCCGTCCTCTGTCCCTTTTCTTCTCATTCACCTGCTCTCCTTTCTTGAATCACATAGGCTTCCTCTGGGCTCCATAAGCATCCTTTCCTGCCCAGAACTTTGATGCTTGCTGTTCTTTCTACCTGAATGTCCTTTCCATGGCTGGATCTTTTTCATCATCTGATCTATGGGATGACATGAAATAGCCCAGGTTTCTGTCCCCCAGTTCCTGTTACAGAGCGCCTAAAAGTTTTGCAATTTCTTGAATCATAGGAGTGCCTTTGTTATTCGTGGACATGATCTTGCTTAGGTTTATCTAATGATGTAACTTAGGGTGTGGCCCCCAGAGAGTTTGGGATGAAGCCAGTCACCAGAAAGACCATGTGACTAGAGAATGAGAGGGTTAGGGAAGGAGGTGAGGAAGGGTGGCTGGGCATTATGTTCTTTAAAAACTTGAAGGAGTCGAGCACGGTGGCACATGCCTGTAATCCCAGGGTTTTGGGAGACTGAGGCAGGAGAATCGCAAGTGCAAAGCCAGCCTCAGCAATTTAGTGAGACCCTATCTCAAAATAGAACATAAAAAGGAGGCTGGGGATATCACTTAGTTGGTACAGTGCTTGCCTTACATGCACAAGGCCCTGAGTTCAATCCCCAGCACCACAAAAAGGGGCTGGGGGGCTGGGAATGTGGCTCAGTGGTTAACCACCGCTAAGTTTAATCTTCAGTACCAATTAATTAATTATAACTTGAGGAAGATTTGATGAGCTAGGTTGCTACCCTCGTGGAGGTACCAAGGGGTGCACAGAAGCTCTACAGCTCCTCCCCCATACCTTTCCCTGTGCATCTCCTCATCCGGCTTTTCTGTATCTTTTATAATAAACTGGAAAACATGAAGGATTCCCTTGGGTTCTGTGGGTTGTCTTAACACATGAGCAAACCTGAGGAGGGGGGATTGTGGGCACCTCTATTTAAAGAACACAACCTGGTGCCACAGTCTGGCTGGGCACAAATGCCGCAGTCTGGCTGGGCACACAATCACGAACCACCACACAGCTTGTAGATTCAAACAGCAACTCTTTATTCCCGAACTCACACCAGCCGTCTACAATCACGTTCTGGGGAAATCCACGTTCTCTGCCCAAATCCACCTCAACTGGGCTTCTATCTCCAAAATATACTGTCTGAATCCCGTGAGAACTCAAGGGGAACTCTGGCAGCAGGATACGCCCTATTCCCAGCAGGAATAATCTTAAACCTTAAACCTGGAACCTAAACCGGGAACGCCCTAATCCGCCGTGGTCCTTGAACAAGGTCACCTACATTCAATGTCACTGCAACATGGGGTACGCTGGCAAGGAAATTGTCATACCTACTTG
>NW_026000016.1:47377759-47435069 GCF_001458135.2 Marmota marmota marmota
AACTTCAAACCTTGAGTCAACCATTTTCCCCAGTTTGCCTGAGAAAGTTCTAGGAACAGGCAACTTGAAATAAAAACAAAATAAATCAAAACAAGAGCATATTGTTTTTTGAATTGGTCACCCATTCTTTTGCTCTTCCTCAGGGAGGAGCAATTTCACTTACCTCCAAGCTTCAGAAGTTCCCCGCACGGGCCGCCAAATGCCAATGTCTGGCTGGGCACAAATGCCGCAGTCTGGCTGGGCACACAATCACGAACCACCACACAGCTTGTAGATTCAAAACAACAAAAAGATGTAGGAAGACAAACAACACAGCAACTCTTTATTCCCGAACTCACACCAGCCATCTACAATCACGTTCTGGGGAAATCCACGTTCTCTGCCCAAATCCACCTCAACTGGGCTTCTATCTCCCAAAAAATACTCTGAATCCCGTGAGAACTCAAGGGGAACTCAGGCAGCAGGATACGCCCTATTCCCAGCAGGAATAATCTTAAACCTTAAACCTGGAACCTAAACCGGGAACGCCCTAATCCGCCTTGGTCCTTGAACAAGGTCACCTACATTCAATGTCACTGCAACATGGGGTACGCTGGAAATTGTCATACCTACTTGGCTAATGGCTCCCAGCAACCTGGCACATGTGACTGATGTGTGAAGGAGGGGACAGTCTTGTGGGACTGCATCTTTAACCTGCTAAGATAGTTGACACGATATCCAAATAGATAAAGACAGAATGGAATTGAATCACAGGACACCCGGATGATGTCTGTTAGAGAACTGCTGTTTGTGGGGAGAAATCCCCCACTTTTCACGTCCACAGGTGAAGTGTTGTTTCTGTATTGAGTGCAAGCGTGAGCCGCTAGTCCAGGCTGGCACTCTTAGGGACAGGCTGCTATACTCTGGGGGTGAAGTACTGCCCTTTAGAAGAGTGTTCATATACCTTCCAATTTTTTCCGTATGTTTCCGCCAATGCTTTTTGGAAAAACTTCTAAGGACTAAATTCTATGCTCAGGAATGTGCCCGCTGAAAGCAAATAAAAGAGGAAGAAAAAGAAACAGAGACAGACCTCAAAGAATCAGCAATGCTTTATCAAGCAGCGGAGGAGCACATTTTCAAGAGGAAAATGGCAACTGGTGTCAGTAAGGGTCTGAGTTTCCTAGGGTTCAGTGAGGCTGAGTCATCTCTATTGGGCAGTCGGGGAACAGTTGTAGATATGGGAAATTGTGAAAGTCCAGAGCCCATTGTTCTCCTTTTCCCCCTTTTGACCATTCATTTATGACCTTGAAATGTGCATGCTCAGAAATGTCCCTACCTCTACTTGTGATGATGAGTCTCCCCTACCCGAGCATGTACAAATTTCCAACCAAAGCACCTCTTTGTTTGGAGGGAATGCTGCTTTGCAAATCACTACCATGCTCTCCTTGCTGCAAGTCCTGGAATTTTCTATGCTCATTGATCTCCTGGTTGTGTTTATCAGGTTTGCCCTCATCAAAAGGTGAACTGTCCCGGCCTGGGGTTGGGGCTCAAAGGTAGAGTGCTTGCCCAGCATGCATGAGGCCCTGGGTTTGATCTTCAGCACCACATAAAAATAAAATAAAGATATTGTGTCCACCTAAAACTAATTTTTTTTAAAAAGAGGTGAACTGTCGAGTTTGATAAAACAGTTATGTAGTTTGTTTGTTTGTTTTTATATATCCAACAAAACTTCTCAGAGAGGCCTTCCCTGACCACCCCATCCAAAGCAGTCCTCCCCCATCATATTCTCATTTTAATTTTCTTCTTCATGCCTAGGAAGTCCCATGATCCAAAATGATCTTAGTCCATTTGTTTGTTTGTGGGCTGGAGACTGAACCCAGGGCCTCATGCATGCTAGGAGAGCATTCTACCACTGAGCTAATCTCAGTCACATTTTACTCAGGTTATTTTCTGTTCCCAGCCAGAACAAAGCTGCAGGAAAACAAGGCTCTTATATTAATCATTATTGTTTCCCCAAGGCCAGAAATGCTGCTGACTGTAATAAAAACTTAAAAAATATTTGTTTAGGGATGAAAGAATGTCAGCAGGGTTGCTGGGCCTCCCAGTGCACCCCAGCCCCTACTGAGCAGAAAAGCCAGGTCTGGGCCAGGGTGGCAGGTCTTCCTTTTCTTAGCATCCTCAATTGTTTTCTGCTTTAATGGCCTTAGCCTCCAGGCATACACCTAGGACAAAGGGGTAGAAAGGGGGTCACTAAGAATCTATCTTCTCTAATCTCCCCGGGAATGTTGCCCCTTCCCTCAAACTGCATTCCAGTCTGAGCCTCGGAATGGAAGATTCCCTCTTTCTGCAGAGTGAGCAGGACAGAGAGGCTGTTTAAAGGGTCCAAGGTCAGGTTTCTGCAATTCTTAGTGATCTCCCCATGTCCCCCGTGAGATTTTTCAGGATTCCAATCAACTGTATCAACCATTCTCACAAAAAAATTAAAAAATAAAAAAATAAATAGAAGCAAATCAACATTTCACCCATAGACTGTATTTGGACCTGGCCAGGTATTGATTTATTGATCTGGATTTCAGGATCTGATCTGTGGATCCGCTTTCCTTTTCTGCTTCCTGTTTGGCAACCTTGAATCGGAATTGTCTCATTGCTCCTTGTCAGAGTCACCAAACTACTTTGATTAGCCTCATGCTCCTCTGGGTGTCTCGCTCTGGTGTCAGATGCTGTTGTAAGAGCTTGGAATGCAGCAGGAAGCAGCACAGACACCAGTGCTTTGCCCTGGAGGAGCCTCCATTCTAGAACTGGGGGAGGGGTGGAATAACCATACATACACATAAATAGGCGAATCCCATAAGATGTTGGTTGGGGGGCGAGTACACACTTTGGAGAAAAGACAAAGTAGATGGGGGTGAAGAGACTGGGATGAGACAGAAGTTGCAACCAAGTTTAGAGTGAAGCGGGCGAGAGTCACCATGGGGATATTTCAAAGCAGAGCATTCCAGGCCAAAAGGGCAAGAAGACTGAGGCCTTAAGGCAGGCGGTGACTGGTACATAAGGAAAAGCAGTGGATGAGCGACAGCCGCAGGAGACCAGAGGAGAACCGGGGGCCTTGCAGCCCTTGTAAGTTCCCAGATGTTTTCTCTGCATGGCATGGGACTTGTGGTAGGATACAGAACAGAGGAGGGCTCATCTAAAGGGATCACTGGGCTGTGTTGAGAACAGACTAGAGGCACAACAGCCGGAGAGGCCTGTTTCTATCCTGGCAATCTGGGCCGAAAGGGTGGTAGCAACAGGGAAAGCAGTGGAAATGGTGAGATGCTGGATGTACTCTGAAGAGAAGCCACAGGAAGAAACGGATATGGCATTCGAGAGAAAGAAAGGACTCAAAGATGACTCCAAGGTCATTCTCTTCAGCAATGGGAAGGGAAAAGTTTCTATCCATCAAGATGGGGAAGGCAAGGGAAGAGCCTGAGGTATCTACTGGACTTCCAGGTGAGAAGCCCACAGACAGTTGCTCAGACATTGCTCAGGCCAGTAGTGCAGCCAGCCTGGTCTCCACCGCTTCCACCCCATGGATTGAACCCATGGTGAATGGAAAATATTCAGGGGCGGGGAAAAAGTGTCTGAACAGAGTCTTGATATCATATCAGGAATCATAAGTAATCTAGAGAGGGCTGGGGCTGTAGCTCAGTGGTAGAGCACTTGCCTGGCATGTGTGAGGCACTGGGTTCCATCCTCGGCACCACATAAATAAATAAATAAAATAAAGGTACTGAATCCATCTACAATTAAAAATAAAATATTTAGAAAAAAATAAGTAATCTAGAGAGATCTAAATGGAAGAATGTGTGTGGGTTACATGCACATACTACACCTTTTATATAAGGAACTTGAGCTTTGGGGCTTTGGTACCTGCGGATTTGGTTCCTGTCCTGGAACAAATCCCCCATGGATACGGAAGAGGGACAGCTGTACAGATTTGGGAGTTGTTAGCATAAAAAACTTAAAGCCATAAAAGTGAATGAGAGACTGAAAGGATCAGAGAATCGAGAACGCAAGACAGCCCTAGGGTTCTCTAACACTTAGAACAGTGCCAAATAACGAAAATATATTGCAAGGCATATTAATTTTATTTTTAGGGGGAGGAGAGTACCAGGGATTGAACTCAAGGGCACTTGACCACTGAGCCACATCCCCTACTTTGTATTTTATTTAGAGATAGGGTCTCACTGAGTTGCTTAGCACCTCACTAAATTGCTGAGACTGGTTTTAAACTCGTGATCTTCCTGCCTCAGCCTCCAGAGCCTCTGGGATTACAGACGTGCACCACTCTGCCCAGCAAGGCACATTAATTTTAAATTGCCTAGTAGCCACACATTTAAATGTAAAAAGAAGCAGGTGAAATTAATTTAAAGTCTATTTTATTTAATCAAAAATACCCAAAATGTTATCATTTCGTCGTACGAACTTTTCTTTGAACCCAGGGGTGCTTTGCCATGGAGCTACATCCCCAGCCCTTTTTATTTTTTATTTTGAGACAGGGTCTCATAGGTTGCCCAGGCTGGCCTCAAACTTATGACCCTCCTGCCCTAGCTTCCCCACACTCTGAGATTACAGGCATGCACCACCCCGACCTGTCTATCATAAAAATTATTAATGAAATAGTTTGCCTTCTTTTTCTCCTAGGAAGTCTTGGAAATCTGGTTTGTGTTGAATGCTTATAGCAGTGCGTTAGTTCAGCTGGCCATGTTTCTAGTAGTCTCTAGACCAGCCCATGCTGAAGATTAGAAGGTTAGGAGAAGAGAGCAGGGGAGCTGAGGAGGAGGGCTCAGGCAGAAGGAAAAGGGAGACGTCATGTCGCAATGTTCCAAAAGCTGTGTGGTGGGGATGTGGGCGGAGGTATGGGGACGGGAGAGAGGAGAGGCCTGAAATAGGAGAGCAGGGAGGGCAAGCCAATAGACTAGGGAGGTGAGGACAATGGCTGGCAGCATGATGTCACTGAGATCCACAATCATGAGCTCAGAGCAAGAACATGCCATTGCCCCAGCCACAGGATCTAGACTGGATGGGGACTTGGATTTCAACAGGTGAATGGTTTTATGCCTTACATCTTGGCTCCTTTTTGTTTTGGTTAAAGTCATTATGGTTGCAAATAACAGAAAGCAGCTCACATCAGCTAAATCCAAAGATAAAATTTACTGGAAGAATTCTGGATGCCCTTCAGAAATAAAAGACTGCCCAGAGAGTCGGTCAGGCAGCCCTCAGGCCTGGGCTGCAGGGCCTGTCAGCTCTACGGGCCTCTTGCTCCCCGCAGCCTCCTCCCCTCTTGGCTCCTCTATCCTCTGCCCCCAACAAGGTGGTCCCACCACTGCCACCTAGCTATGACCTCACTTCTAGCCCCAGGATGCACAGATGTCTTTACCTGATGCTGTGGGCTGAGTTCTGTCCCTGCTCCCAGATTCCTATGTTGAAGCCCTTCACCCCTCATGGGTGCTATGTGGAGATGGGGCCTTTGGAAGGAAGGTAGGGTTAATAAGGTTGTGAGGGTGAGGCCCTCCAGAGGGATTAGTAATGTTATAAAAAGAGACACAGAACTAGCTCTCTCCACTGAGGACAGACTGTGTGAAGACACAGGGAGAAAGTGGCCATCTGCAAGCCAATGAGTCTTTCCAGGAATGAAGTTGATCAGCACCTTGAACTTGGACTTTGGGCCACTGGAACTGTGAGAAATATATTTTTGTAGTTTAAGCCACTGTTTTAGTCACTTTTTCTCTGCTGTGACTAAAAGACCTGACCAGAACAATTGTAGAGGAGAAAAGGTTTGTTTTAGGACTCATGGTTTCAGAGGTCTTAGTCCATAGAAGGCCAGCTCCATCCTCGGGGCTCAAAGCGAGGCAGGACATCATGAGGAAGAGTGTGGCAGAGGGAAGCAGCTCACATAGTGATCAAGAAGCAGAGAGAGAGACTCCACTCTCCAGATACAAAATATGTACCCAAAGCCACGCCCCAATGTCCACCTCCTCCAGCCACACTCTATCACTTCAGTCACCACTCAGTTAATCCCTACCAGGGGATTAATTCACTTATTGGATTCAGATTCTCACAATCCAATCACATCTCCTCTGAACCTTTTTGTATAGTCTCAGATGTGAGCTTTTGGGGGACACCTCATATCCAAACCATAATGGCACCCGTCTATGGCATTCTGTTAGGGCAATTCAAACTGACGAAGCAAATTACTAAGAGAGACCAATGAAACAAATGAGACCAGCCAAAGAAAGTCACAGGGAAAAGGCACCTTTTAATAATTCAAAACATTGTCACGTATAGTTGCAAAGATGTAGCTTCCGAGGCCACCTACTTATAAATGTTCAAATGAAGTCTCGGAGATATTCAGTATAAAAGGACAATTTATTTTTATTTTTAAAAGTTTGAAAGGTAACACAAATATAAAACCATATACCAGGTGTGGTGGCGCATGCCTGTAATCCCATCTGCTTGGGAGGCTAAGGCAGGAGGATCCCAAGTTCAAAGCCAGTTTCTGCAACTTCACAAGGCCCTAAGCAATTTAGTGAGACCCTGTCTCTAAATAAAATATAAAAAGTGCTGGGGATGTGGCTCATAACATATTGGCTCAGGAACTGACTTCCTCAACAAGATTCCCCCGGCACAAGAAATAAAATTTAAAAATCAATAAATGGGATGACATCAAACTAAAAAGCTTCCTGATAGCAAAGGAAATAATCAAGAACATGAAGAGAGAGCCTATAGAATGGGAAAAACTCTTGGCCACCCACACCTCAGATAGGGCACTAATTTCCAGGATATCCGAAGAACTCAAAAATCTTAACACCAAAAAAAAAAAAAAAAAAGCAAAGGCACTGAACAGACCTTCCTCAAAAGAAGAAATACTAATAGTCAACAAATATACAAAAAAATTCAACATCTCTAGCAATTAGAGAAATGCAACTAGAACTATATTGATTGAGATTTTATCCCATCAGAATGGCAACTGTCAAGAATACGAGTACCAATAAATGTTGGCAAGGATGTGGGGAAAAGGGAACGCTCTTACATTGTTGTTGGTGGGAATACAAATTGATGCAACCACTCTGAAAAGCAATATGGAGATTTCTCAAAAAACTAGGAAGGGAACCACCATTTGACCTAGCTATCCCACTCCTCATCATATACAAAAAGGTCTTAAAATCAGCATTCTACAGTGACACAGTCACATCAATTCACAATAGCTCAATTCACAATAGCTAAATTATGGAATCAATCTAGGTAACGTTCAACAGATGAGTGGATAAAGAAAATGTGGTATCTATACACAATGGGATATTACTCAGCTATAAAGAAGAAAGACTTTATGATCTTTGCCAGTAAACAGATGGATCTGGAGATTATCGTGCTAAATGAAATAAGTCAATCCCTAAAAACCAAAAGCAGATGTTTTTGCTGATATGTGGAAGCTAAATTATAATAAGGGGTAGGGTAGAGAAGAGAAGTTCAATAGATTATATAAAGGGGAACAAAGGGAAGGGGGGAACAGGAATAGGAAAGACAGTAGAATAAATCTAACATAATCTTCCTATGTACACATATGAAAATACCTAAGTGAATCCCACCATCGTGCCCACCCACAAGAATAGGGTCCTATTTAGAATATGATTATGTTCCATGCTTGTTTAATTTTATCAAAATGGATTCTACTGTCATGTATAACTAACAAGAAGCAATGAAAAATATTTTTTTAAAGGGCTAGGCTGGGTGCAGTGGCACACGCCTGTAATCCCAGCAGTTTGGGAGGCTGAGGCAGGAGGATTGCGAGTTCAAAGCCAGCCTCAGCAATTTAGCAAGGCTCTAAGCAACTTAGCAAGTCCCTGTCTCTAAATAAAATATAAAAATAAAAGGGCTGGGGTTTTGGCTCAGTGACAGAGCACTTGCTTAGCATGTATGGGGCACTGGGTTGGATTCTCAGCACTGCATATTAAAAAAAAAAAAAGGTCCACTGATAACTTAAAAATTGTTTTTAAAAATAAAAGGGCTAGGGATTGGCTCAGTAGTTAAGTGCTCCTAGGTTTAATCCCCAATACCCCCAAAATAAAAAATATAAAACCACAACTCTCATACAAATATAAGATGAACACATATCAAAGATTTTTATTTATTTAAGTTACTAAATTAGTGAAGGAATCAGTAAGGTGTTGCAACAAATTCAAAAGAGAATTCAAGCCACGTGCAGGTGCACATACCTGCAATCTCAGCTACTCAGGAGGATCACAAGTTTGAGGCCAACCTGGGCAACTTAGTAAGAGCCTCAAAGTAATAAATAAAAAGGATTAGGGATGTGGCTCAGTGCTAAAGTAACAGACTTCAATCCCCAGTGCGAGGAAAAAAAAAAAAAGGTAGTATGGCACTCAGGATCCTAATCACACAAAATAAGATATCAGACATTCAAATTCCTTGGTAAACACACTTAGTTTCAGCACCAAAATTATATCATCTCATTCATTTTGGCCTTTCTAAATCAAATTAGATCTCTGTTATAAAAAGGTAAATGGAGAAGATGTGGGCAAATGCTCACAAAACTAATATTAAACTTCCAAAAATGTGTGTTTTTATAAATCTAACATTTTTCCTCTCTCTCTCTCTCTCTCCCTCTCCCTCTCTTCGTTTTGAGAACACTGAAAATACAGAACATAATTACATATATTTCTCCTCCCCAGAATCAACAGTTGCTAACAGTTGTATTTTTCTAGCCCTTTTGCCTGTCGCAGTAGATTCTTTACTGTTCTAGAATTATGGACGACGTGCACCCCACCCCCATTGTCTCCTGAGAGCAACCTTACGCCAGCTGCAGCTGAACTGGGGAGAGCAAGACATGCACCTATGGGATTTACTGGCCTTTGGGATTTGGGGGTGCTGCCTTTTCTTGGTGCTGGGGAATCGAACCCAGAGCCTCCTGGATGCGAGGCAGGTGCTCTAGCACTGAGCCACACCCCCAGCCCTAGTACTTCCTTTTTAAAATGACACCTGTGATATGTGTATGGAAGTATATGGAAAATAACAACCCCCAGGGAGAAAAGGAGGCCAGGGTCCTAGAGGGAGAAGGAAAACAATGGGCTCTGGACTTTCACCATAACTGCTCGACTCCCAGCGGACACATTCTGCTGAGCCACGTCTAGTTGAAACCTACATAATCGACCCCTCTTGTAACCAGTTGCCATTTTCCTCCTGAAAATGTGCCCCTCTGGTGCTTGATGTAGGTCTTTTCCCTTTCTGTTTATTTTTGCTTTCATGTATGATCCTCTGTTCGATTTTGCATCCCACATTTTCTGCTTCGGGATTCACTCTTCTTGTTCAAACAGTTTTGTTTCGTTTTGTTTTTTGGATCCAGGGATTGAACCCAGGGGTGCTTAACCACTGAGCCACATCCCCAGCCCTCTGAAAATTTTATTTAGAGACAAGGTCTCACTGAGTTGCTGAGAGACTCACTAAATTGCTGAGGCTGGCTTTGAACTCTCATCCTCCTGCCCCCAGCCTCCCAAGCTACTGGGACCATAGGTGTGCACCACCACGCGGGGCTTCAAACAGTACTTCCAAGGAGAATCTGTCATCAGTAAAACTTCTGGGCTCTTTATTTACACTGACTCTGGAATAATAGCCTTACGGGGCATAGAATTTTACATTTAACATTATTTTATTTCAGCATTTGAAAGATCTTAACATCTGCTATTTCATATGACAGAATTTGGTGTTGATCTGATTGTTATGTCTTGGCAAATGATCCGTCATCCCTCTTTGATAGCTTTTAAGACTTCCTTTTCTTGGTTTCAAGTGTAGTATGAGTTTTTTCTGTTTCATTTCACATGTTTGGAGAAGGCAGAGGTTGCAGCATCTTGGTTTCCGCAGTGCCGAATTGGGGAACCTCATTTTATGACACATACTCGTCATTTTGAATCATTTTTGTGTATTATTGCCAAAGCCTGATGCCCCTCTGGCCCTGATGAGGTTTATGGGACTTTGGGCGAAGTGTCATTAATATGGATAAACTTCTATTTTTTTAAAGTCCCCTCTGCTTCTTTCAGGCTGTCACTACCACTTCACCCATGGTAATCTACCTGTTGTGGCCTCTTCACTGCTCTGCAGCCACTCAGCCTGGCTCCTATTGCTTTATTATACCAAATGATTGTATTCTCTCCAGCTGCTCCTCCAAACTCAAATTGCAACTTTACTTTGAAAACACACAGGATAATTCCCATGCTCGAGTAAGTAATGGGATATCTCACATCGTAGCTTGTCAATCATCAGGGCCGCATGCACTTTCTATTTTTTTGTTTGGGCCTATTTAACACAACTTTCACGTTGTTTTGTGGTCAGAAGATGGCTGCTGGAGCTCCAACCATCAGAGGCACATTCTACAGAGGATAAAGAGGAAGATGAGAAAAACAAAAGGTCTACTTCCTGCATGCAGTCCCCTTTAGGAGAAACTCCCAGACACTCCACCTCTTCTAATTATATGGCATTGACCACCCTTAGCTATGAGGAAAATGTTTGTTCTCTCAAGTACATTGAATGAATTGTCATTATAGCACCACTTTTGATTGCTCTGCAGTCTACATTAGCTTACTTCCCAGTTCTCAACTTCATTCTAGTTAGATGGGATATGACTCCATATTTATTTATTTATTACTAGGGATTGACCCCAGGGCACTTCCCAGCCCTTTTTAGTCTTCATTTTTATTTACTTATTTTAAAAAAATTTTAATTGCAGATGAACACAATATCTTTATTTTGTTTATTTTTATGTGGTTTTGAGAATTGAACATGCCAGGCGAGCGTTCTACCACTGAACCACAACCCCAGCTCTAGTTTTTTAGTTTGAAATAGGGTCTTGCTAAGTTGCTCAGGGCCTCGATAAGTTGCTGAGGTTGGCCTCAGACTTGCCATCCTCCTGCCTCAGCCTCCTGAGCTGCTGGGATTACAGGCATAACGTAAATGTTTTGATTTTTATGGCCCTCGCCTATTTTCAGAGCTCAAATAAATTGGATAAAACATTAACCGTCCACATTATTGACTATACCAAAACTTTAATGTCGTTGGGGAAGCACTGTAGAAATGGCTAGATGTCAGCTAACGAGTTCCACATTCACCAAGAGCCTGCCCACTTCCCTGGCACTGTTTATCTGCAATGAGTCCTGGGACCAATTGATGTGATCACATCTGTATCTCCGAAAGACAGCTCAGTCCACGCAAGGTGAATGGGAAGAGAAAAGAGGCCAGCGGCCATGTCATTCTGTATTGCTGTGACATGGCTGTCACCCACATTCCCATCTGCCCCAGCATCCTCTCTAGCCCCAACTTCAGATTTTTCTCACCTCAAACCTTTGGCTCTACACCCACCCTCCCAGAAGCTCAGGGGTAGTCAGGGTGGCCTTCCGAGCTTCATAATGCTTCTGCTGTCATTCATACACTTACTGAGTGCTCACCCTGGGCTGTGGGCTGGGGTTACAAAGGTGGATGAGACTCAGTTCTTGCCATGAAGATGGGGACAAATTATTTTGTTTTTCTTTCTGCTTAGAGTATTATGAGTCTGGCTGAGCGTGGTGGCTCACACCTATAGTCCAAACAGCTGGGGAGCCTGAGGCAGAAGGATTGCTAAGGCCAGCCTCCGCAACTTAGCCAGGCCCTAAGCAACTTAGGGAAAGTCCGTCTTTGATATACAAAACTAAAAAGGGCTGGGGATGTGGCTCAGTGGTAAAGCACCTCTGTGTTCAATCCCGGGTATTAAAATAGAAAAAGAAAGAAGAATCTAGAGCTGATCTTGGCTGGAGAAGGGAAAGCAAGAATCAGAGCACAAATGGGCAGCCTGGGACTGAAGGCAGGGAAGCCGCCAGGGCAAGTCTGTCTTGGGCCTGGGAGTCCCTTCCTCAGCCCCAGACTGCCCCGCCCCTTCCCCTTCCCCTTCCCCTTCCTCTTCCTCTTCCTCCTGTCTCCTCACAGCCAAGCTTGGCCTCCATTCAGTCCTTCCGGAAATCCCCTACCCAATTTCCAGCTTTTGAAACAATGACTCTCTGGAGACTATTCCCATTGTCCTTGGAACCAGAACAATGAGAGAGTGGAGCCTTCTCTCTGGCCTCAGCTGTACCCCTGCCCCTGGCTGCCCCCCAGAGGAGAAGCTTCCAGAGTAGTGGTGGGTTCCCATCTTACCAGGTAGGAAGCTGGGGAGGCAGAAGGAAAAGATCCAGGCCCCTCTAGGGCCCTCTTCTCCTAACTAGGACCAACGGGGACTGTCTCCGCAGGACGGGGAGAGGCCACCTGCCGGGCCGTGGTGGACAGGGCAGCTCAGGGGCTGATGGCTGTATTTTCTAAACCCCTTTCGAGGCCTCGGTTTCCCCATCACCGAGGCCAGGCTTCCCAGGGCCAGGCTAAGGGCCCGGGCAGTCTTGTTTTTCTCACTGCCCACTCCTCTTCCACTCCCAGCTCTGACCCTAGCAGACCCCTGTCCCCTCCCTTTGGCGGGTTCAGCCAAAAGGGCTGTGAGCTGGGGGAGGGGGCGGGCGGGGCTCTTCTGCCCCATCCTGGCGCCGGGCTGGATCGGGTTACTGGAGGCAGTCTGGATTTGAATGTGCAAATAAACAGAAGTAGCTTTGATCCGTGTGGCCGAGAGGGAGGAGGACGACGGCAGAGTGCCCTGGTCAGAGAAGTGCACGCTGGGCACTTGAAAGAGGGTCTGGGGGCTGTGGAGCAGGAGCCTGTCCTTATTCCTTGGACGGGACCCCAAATGCATTTTGTTAAAAAAAAAAAAAAAAAAGTGGGGGTGGGGATCCACGTCGGAGAGGGGACCCACGCAGGCAGTGGAGACCCTTCTGGAAGTCAGATCCTCCCTGGGCCGCCCTCCCCGCCCTCCCCCGAGGCCTCCTGNAGGGGGCCGGGCCTATTGTGTCCCCGGCACCAATCCGCAGCCCCAGGCAGGCTGGAGAGGGAGAGACAAAGGAGGGAATGGGGAGCACAAAGGGAGCAGGAATGAAATGGTAAGTAAAGGCAAACAAAAGTGAACTGGGGGAGACAAAAGCCGGGAACAATATTCCCCAGGCAATAGGCTCGGGAACAATAGGGACACTGACAGCCCCACAAAGACACCAGTGTCTCCAAGTAGACGTTATCTCAGGCAGTGGTTGGCAGCCCCGCTCTGGCTGAAGCTATTTTCAGTGCCGCTTTTGTGCCACGCTGAGCAATATTGCTTGCATGGCTGCTGATAGAAAGATGAGGTTTCTGTTTGATTCCCCGCTTCCCTTCCCTCCCCCTCCCGGGTTTCCAGCCCCCACCCGCTCCAGCCATTTGGAGCTCCAGTCACCAGTCTGGCGGTGGTGGTATGGGGGGTGACAGCAGGGGACCCAGGGACCAGAGTAGGAGGGTCTCTTTCAGGGTTTCCAGTTGCCCTCAACCTTATCACGGCCTCCAAGGAGGGAAGGCATGGAGGTCAGGGCCGGGCAAGTAGGGGCAGGAAAACTGGGGTGTGCCAGGGTTGGTTCAGGGAGTCACAAACCCAGCCTGAGCAGTTCACTGTTACAAGGCCTTCACAGTGACAGCCATGCCTGTTTGGTCCCACTGTGGAGTACTGCCCCCTTCCTCCTTTGTGCCACCAAGTGTCCCCTCCACATACACACCCGTGGCCACTGCTTCCACCAATCCTTGTTTATGGTTTCACCATTCTTGACTAACTCCCGGCTTCCCCCGCCACCTCTGCCACTTAGAGCTGAACCTGAGGGATCAGAAAACTAGTCCTACCCTTGGAGAAGACCACTTGGTACAGGCTGGCCCTTCCATAGCTTGATGGCCACCCCCAGGGTGCACATGACCCTCAGCCACAGTGTTAGCACCTCCCCACTCTGTGTCTCCTCTGCCTTCCTCCCTAGAGGAGCCTGGACCCTGGAGTAATGGGTTAGAGATGTCCTTTCCCGGGGCTTCCTTGGCCTTAGGCTGTGGGCTCATAGCTTTTCGGGATTATAGCCCTTTCTGGCTGATGCCATGGGTTTAGATAACGCCTCTGGTTTTTTTCACCTAAGCAAAGTTCTTATTATTTTGTTTAGGTTATTTTTTTTAAGTGGTTAAACTATCTTTGGGTCTTTGGCTTCTTAAAAAAAAAAATTGAGACCAGACTTCTTGGGGAGGAATTCATGTAAGAATTTCAAGGAGAATGTCTTCCTAAGAGTCTAGACGCTCTAAGGTTGACCTGGAAAGTTGACAATAATGTGATTTATGGGACACATTGTGTCTATTTTCCAGCTTGCTTGCTTTCTTTTTCTTCTTCTGTTTCTTTCTTTTTTTTTTCCAGTGTCAAGATAAAACCCAGGGCCTCTTGGTCTACCACTGAGCCACATACATTCCCCAGCCCTTGTCTGGCTTTATTATTATTATTGGGGTTTTTTTTGTTTATTTTTTGGCCGTACTGGGGATCTAACCCAGAGGCACACAATCACTGAGCAACATCCCCAGCCCTTTTTTATTTTTATTTTGAGACAGCGTCTTGCTAAGTTGCTCACGACCTCGCTAACTTGCTGAGGCTGGCTTTGAACTTGGCGATCCTCCTGCCTCAGCTTCCCAAGGAGCCGGGATTACAGGTGTGCACCACTCTGCCCAGCTCTTGTCCAGCTTTCTAAATGTAAGTTAGCTCCTTGAAGGCAGGAAACACATTTTAGACCTCTGTTGATCACCTACAGCATCAGGGTACACGATAAGTTCTCAATGAACACTTGCTGAACTAGACTGGATTTATAGAGTCAGAAGGGACCTTGAAGCTCATCAGGTTCCTTGCTACTTAAAATGTGGTCTCTGGGCTGGGGATACAGCTCAGTCGAGTGCTTGCCTTACATGCGTAAGGCCCTGGGTTCAATCCCAGCACCACAAACACACACAACACACACACACACACACAAGATGAGGTCTCTGCATCAGCAGCATTAGTAGCATCACCTGGGAACTTGTTAGAAATGCAGAATCTCAGGCTCCTTCTCAGACAGAATCCACATCTTCACCAGCTCCCCCAGTAATTCGTATGCTCTTTAAGGAGCAGTGATCGAGAACAGCGTCTCCCACCTGGCTCCTGCCTGCATCATGTGGCATTGCCATCACCTAGAATCACAGAAAACACGGGCCCACCCACGTCATCCAGCCACATCTACAGGAAGACCTCCATCCTCTGTGGCAGCAGCCCGTTCCACCACAGCAACTCTTCAGCCATCAGACTGAGTGAAGTCATGACGTCACGTTCAAATAATCTTTCAAGTGGGACTTTGTACTTGGCCTGCGCTCCGTCGAAGCTTATTGGGGGACAGGTTTAAACGCCTACTGTGGTTTCCCTGCGTGAACCCCATGATGATTAATTTTATGTGTCAACTGGACCAGGAGGCGAAGTGCTCAAACATGTGTCAACGGTTGTCCTGGGTGGGTCTGGGCGGGCATTTCTAGATGAGGTTGACATTTGTATCAGAAGGCTGACCAGAGTGACTGGGCTCAGAGGTAGCTCACTGTAGAGGGTAAGTCCCTGGGTTCCATCCCAGCACCACTGGAGAAGGAGAGGAGAAGGAGAAGAGGAGGGGGAGGGGGAGGGGAGAGAAACAGGAGACTGAATGAAGCAGGTTGTTCTTCCTAATGTTGAGTGGACCTCGTCCAGCCATTTGAAGACCTGAATAAAATGAAAAGGCTGGGTAAGAGGGAATTTTTCCTGCCCAAATACTTCAGCTGGGACCTCTGCTTTCTGCTTTTGGACTCCAACTGAGACTTTTGGCTCTTCTGGAACCTCAAGCCTTCTACTTTTGGACTGACCCCCGCCCTGGTTCTCAGGCCCTTGGACTCAGACTAGAGTTCGTTCATTGCTTTCCTGGGTCTACAGCTTGCTGACTACAGATTTTGAAAATTCTCTGCCTCTAAAATCACATGAGCTTTATCGTAAATCCCACTCTTTCTGTGTCTCACTGCATGTGTCTCTGTCTACACACACACACACACACACACACACACACCCCTGTTGGCCCTATTTCTCTGGAGAACCCTGGCTAATACTATTCTCGGTACCTACAAGTGGGGTTCTGTAGTAACAAAGACCTAAACATGTAGAAGCAGCTTTTGAAGTGGGTAACAGGTCAGAGGCTGGAAAAATTTCGAGACGCATGTTAGAAATATGACTGTTCAAGGTGATTCTGCTGAGATCTCGGTGGAAATGAGAAATACGTTACTGAGAAACTGAGCAGAGCTATCCTTGTTATAAAGCGACAAAGATCTTGGTTGAATTTTGTGGGAAGTAGAACCTGTGAGTGGAGCAATAAAATCAGAATTTAGCTAAGGAGATTCCTAAGCAAAGTATTGAAGGAACAGCTTGGTTTCTCGTGACTGTTTATGGTAAAATGAAAAAGGAGAGACATGAATTGAAGAAGAAATTGTTCTTTGGGCTTTTGACTCTGAGGAGGCCAAGTTGCTATTTTCTTCAGTTGTCCCAAATCTGAGTTCATCCATCGCCATGCCACCCAAGTTTGACCCTTGTGAGATCAAAGTCCTGTGGCTGAGGTGCACTAGTGGTAAGGTTGCTATCTCTTCCCTGGCCCCCAAGATTGGCCCCCTGGGTCTGTCTGCAGAAAGTTTGGTGATGATATTGCCAAGGCAAGCAGTGACTTGAAGAGTCTGAGGATGACAAAAAGTGACCTTTCAGAACAGCAGGCGCAGACTGAGGTGGTGACTTCTGCCTCTTCCCTGATCATCAAAGCCCCTAAGGATAGCCAAGAGATAAAGAAACTGAAAAATGATAGACACAGTGGATAACACTTATGACAAGATTGTCCACATTGCCTGACAGGTGTCGCACCAACTTTTGCCAGAGGAACCATTAAAGAGATCCTGGGGCCAGGCATGATGGTGCATGCTTGTAACTCCACCTACTTGAGAGGCTGAGGCAGGAGGGTCAAAAGTTGGAGGCCAGCCTCAGCCATTTAGCAAGACCCTCACTGACTCCAAATAAAAGATGAAAGGACTAAGGATGTAGCTCAATGGTAAAGCACATGCCTCTCATGCAAAAGGCCCAGGGTTCAATCCCCAGCACTGCTGGTGTTGGAAATTGTGGGGAAAAAGAGAGAGAGAGAGAGATCCTGAGCACTCACAGTCTCAGTGGGCTACAGTGTCCATGGCCTCACGACATCATAGATGACACATCATCATAGATGACGTGACAGCCGTGCAGTAGAACACCCAGCTAGTTAAGAAATTCAAAGAAAAACGTTTCAACAAAGGATTATCTCACAAGCAAAAAGAAGAAGAAAAAGGAGGAGGAGGAAGATGAATTGTTCAGCAAGAAGGAAGCAGAACTTGAAGGTTTGGAAAACGCTCAGCCTGTCCGTTTGCCCTGAAGAGAACACTAAGACTGTGACAGAACGAGTATTGGAAAAAGAGACCAGGAGTGAGTCAGGGGCTCCATTGTCTTGGCAGAAGCCAGGAATGGAGATGAGATAATACCAGGACCGACATTGCCAGTTTGGCTTGAACGGAGGGGACAGAGAAACAGGACAAAGTGAAGAAGGCTTCTAGGACCTCTAAGGTCTGACTGCACCATGGAGCTCTGAAGGCCACTCCGAGATCAGAGGGCTACTTTCCAGGTTTCAAGGCATGGGGCTCAAGAGGTCTGATGGCCTCCGACTGAAGCTTTGTGGGTGGCATCATTCTGTAGAGCCTAGTGAATGGGACCCCCCCACACACACCTAGCAGGGTCTCTAGAAGGCGGTGAGCCCTTCCTGGCATCAATGTGGTGGACAGACTCTGTCCCAGGGATTTCTGAAAGTGGGACAGTCCTCCACACTGAGTCTGAGAGACAGCATTAAGCCAAAGAGAATTCTAAAATAATTCTAATAATAATAATTATTATTATTATTCCTCCTCCTCCTCCTCCTCCTCCTCCTCCTCTTCTTCTTCTTCCTTCCCTCTCTCTCTCCCCCTCTCCTTCCTGGCCCTCGGGGTGAGCGGTTCCTCTCACATGTGCTGGGCCCTGCTGTGTGGCCTCACCACAGGCCCCAAAGCAGCGGGCCAGCCGGACGTGGACTGAACCCTCCCCAAGGCCATGAGCCAAAATAGACCATCCTCCTCAAGAGTTGATTGATCTCAGCGATGCAGAGCTGACTATCGGACCGACTTGTGTCTGATCTTAGATAAGATTTTGGGCTTTAGATTTGATGTTGTGCTGGGTTAAGAGGCTGGGGTCTCTTGGATGGAATAGTGTATTTTGCATGTAGTAAGGACATGAATTTCGGGGAAGGGCAGGGCACAATGCTGTGGACTGATTTGTGTCCCCCACTGCTCCAAATTCATATGATGAAGCTCCGACCCCGGAGTGACTATCCACGGAATAAGGAAGCACTTAAGATTAAATGGGTGGGGCCCTCATAGGATTAGTGTCCTGATCAGAAGAGATAAGAGTTTACTTTCTCTCCCTGCCTGTGAGGACACAGTGAGAAGAAGGTGGCTGTCTATCAGCCAGAAGGTGGTTGTCTAGAAGTGTTTGCCAGAAACTGTGGACATTGGTCTGGACCTTTTTTTTTTTTTTTTTTTTGTACCAGAGATTGAACCCAGGGGCACTTAACCATTGAGCCCTGTCCCCAGCCCTTTATTTATTTATTGTGGTGCTTCGGACTGAACCCAGGGCCTTGTGCATGCAAGGCAAGCACTTTACCAACTGAGCTAAATCCCCAGTCCCTTATTTTTTGTTTTGAAACAGAGTCTTGCTGAGTTGCTCAGGGCCTCCCTAAGTTGCTGAAGCTGGCTTTGAACTCATGATCCCGCTGCCTCAGCTTCCCAAGCTGCTGGGATGACAGCATGTGCTGCCAAAACTTTAGTCTTAGATTTAAGGATTTTGCTGCTATTGTTTAGACAGTGATGCTACTTTCCCAACTTGTGGTGTTCTACAATTCAAAATAATTTTTTCTATCATTGTTAGAAATGAACAAAACACCCTTGTTGGTGCCTACTTACAACACTATTCTTGTGTTTTTTCAACCCTAATGTGTTAAATCTTATCATGTTCTGTAAAGATCATCATGATTCCCATGTACTCAGCCAGTCTAAACAGATTTGTTATCCACAGCTCGGTGTTTACTTGGCTGTCTTCTTCTATCAAATAAGTCATTTCCCTCCAATGAAAGCAGCGGTCACTTCGGATCTGTGGACAGGCTGTTGGGGAGAAGGCAGAGTGCTGGCTGGCAATCCATTGGCCAGCCAAACTGGAAAAGCAGCTTTTCACAAGTTTCCTCCTGTCTCTTTCCACCTTACTCCCCATATCAAGGGAGGGCACAGAAAGGAAAAAATAAAGTTTAGAATGAACTTCCACAGCCAGGTGCGGTGGCGCACGTCTATAATCCCAGCGGCTCGGGAGACTGAGGCAGGGGGATCGTGAGTTCAAAGCCAGCCTCAGCAACTAAACAAGGCCCTCAGCAACTTAGTGAGACCCTGTCTCTAGATTAAAATTACAAAAAAATAGGGCTGGGGTGTGGTTCCGTGGTTAATCGCCCCTGAGTTCAATCTCTGGTTAAAAAAAAAAAGAATGGACGTCCACAAATCATATTTATAATTCATCCCTCCCGAAGAGGGAACCACAGGGGACAGGGGCAGAGGCTTCCTCCCTCCTATTTTTCAACACTCAGTGAGCAGCAGCCGCAGAAGCGACTGTGTTCTCAGCACTCCTGATCCATCCTGCCCAGGCACCAGGCAGGACCGGATCACAAAAGGCTGAGGGGCTCCACCAGGCCTTCAGCATGGTCCCATTTTCCGACACCCCCAGAACACCCCAGACCGCTGCCTGTGATGCAGGGGGCAGTCCCTTGGCCAGCCCGCGCAGGGTGTGGGCACAGAGGCTGGCAGCATCTTCCAGAGTCTGAGAACAGCCCTGGGATCGAGGCACTAGTGCTGTGCTCTGAGGTCCCCGGAAGTTCAACCAAGTGGAAATGAAGTCACGGCAGGTTTTTGTTTCTTGTGCTCATTCCGGGTCTGATTTTCTCCATTCGAGATCCTCCTCCTCTGCTGAGGCCTGGAGCTCGGTGACAAAATAGGCCCATCCAGTCCTGCTCGGGAGCTGCATCACATCAACAGGTGATCTTCAACAGTGGTGCATACGACAGTCCTAGCATGAGTATGTGAGATGATCAAGGAGGGACGAGGAACTGGCATCTTCTCCCGCTCTCTAGTGGTTTAGAGCTAGATGAAGAGATGGACATAGTCGTGTGTAAAGTGAATGAACATTAGGAGACTTCTTTTTTTTTTTTTTTTGGTAGACATTGAACCCAGGGCTGCTTAACCACTGAGCCACATCCTCAGCCCTTTTTAAAAAATATTTTATTTAGAGACAGGGTCTCGCTAAGTTGCTAAGGGCCTCCTTAAGTTGCTGAGGCTGGCTTTGAACTCGAGATCCTCCTGCTTCAGCCTCCTGAGCCGCTGAGATTACAGGTGTGTGCCATGAGACTTCCACTTAATAAGAGGATAAAAATATAAGTGAGAATAAGTGAAATATAAGTGAGAATATGACTATTGTCCTGTTAGAACAGTTAAAATCCAGAACACTGACATCATCAGTGCTAGTGAAGAGCTTGCGTTCATTACTGGTGGGAATACCAAATGGTATGGCCACTTTGGGAGATGGATTGGAGGTTTCTTATAAAACTAAATGTACTCTTTCCATAGGATCCAGCAATCACACTTTTTGATATTTACTCAAAAGAGTTGATCCTAAAACTTATGTTCACCCAAAAACCTGCACATGGTCGTTGATAGCAGCTTTATTTATAATTGTCAAAACTTAGAAACAGGGCTGGGGCTGGGGCTGGGGCTTAGTGGTAGAATGCTTGAGGAGCACATGTGAGGCACTGGATTCTAGCCTCAGCACCATATAAAAATAAATAAATAAAACAAAGGTTTTATTGTGTCCATCTTCAACTAAAAAAAAAAAAATTGGAAGCAGCCACGATGTTCTCCATTGGATGCATGGATAGACTGTGGTATATCCAGACAATGGAATATTAGTCAGCCCTAAAAAGAAATGAGTTGTCAAGCCATGAAAAGATGTGAGGAAATCTGAATGCTAACTGAAAGAGGTCAGCTGAAAAAGGTTCCTTGTTGTTTGATTTCAACTGTACGACCTTCTAGAAAAGGCAGAACCATGGAGACAATAAAAAGATTAATGGCTATCAGGGAGAGAGAGAGAGAGAATGAATAGGTGGGGACAAAATATTTTTAGGGTAGTGAAATTACTCTGATACTATAATGGTGGACACGTGTCATTAGACATTGTTCAAAACCACAAAATGTGCAGCACCAAAGTGAACCCTGATATGGACTATGGTCCTTGGCTGATAAAGCAGGTTCATAATTGCAACAAACGGACTGCTCTGGTGGGGGCTGTGGATTATGGTGGAGGCTGTGCCCAGGGGGGCAGGGACCTTATGGGAACACTTCGTACTTTCTACTCAATTCTGCTGTGAAAAATAAAATCTGCTCTTCAAAGATGAGAAGAAAGCGTAGAATGTTCAAAGAAGATAAAGTCTACAGAAGGTACTGATGGAGACAATGGAAAATAGACCTTGAAGTAAAGGTGGACTTTGCCAAGCCAAAAGAAAAAAACAAAAAACAGACTGTTATAGCCTTGGGCAGTGATATAAACAAAGACAGCCAGTCCTGCTGTTCCTCTTGTTTTGAAAACATGAATTTGTTCCAACTCAACTCATACATTAGGGAGCAATTTGAGCGTAATACAGATTTTGCTTTGGCTTGATTTTGCCCTGGGAAACCCAGGTGAACGGAGAACTCTGGACCAGCTACACAAAGCAGGATGGGAACACTCACAATGTGCACAAGCAGACCCCTCGAATGGCCACCACCTGTGTCTATGGGGTGACCCACCCAGTCACCATTTCACAGCAACTCCCAGGTGCACCCTTTCCAACACCCACAGCCACACACAAATTCCTTAACCATTTGACATGTGTACACGGGGCTACCATTTTATAAGATTCTTATCTTCCTTTTGTTGTTATTATTAATAACGAGTTTTGAGTGCTGAACCTATAACTCCATTTTCCCTCTAAGTCCTGTAGTTTTTATTGTGTGATTTGCATAACAGTGATTTTTTTTCCCCCAATACTGGGGATTGAACTCACTGGCACTTTGTCACTGAGCTATATTCCCAGACCTTTTTATTTAATATTATTTTTTTTAAGTTGCTGAGGGTCTTACTAAGTTGCTGAGACTGGTCTTAAATTCCTGCCCGAGCCTGCCAAACTGCTGGGATTACAGACCACTAACTCCATTAACTGTTTTTTGTTTTGTTTTGTTTTGGTGCCAAGGATTGAACCTAGGGGTGTTAACCACTGAGCCACATCCCCAGCCTTTTTTTTTTTTTAATGTTGAGACAGGGTCTTCCTAAGTTGCTTAGAGCCTCCCTAAGGTGCCCATGCTGCCTTGAACTTGAGACCTTCCTACCTCAGTCTCCTAAATCGCTGGGATTACAGGCTGGCACCACCTTACCCAGCTGCTTCTGGAAACATTTTGAAGGTAAAACAGACAGGATTTGCTGACGGGTTGAATGTGGAGTGTGAGAGAAAGAGGAGTCAAAGTTAACATCAGGACTTTCTGACCATGTAACTAGAAGAATCAGATTACAATTCTCTGTATTTGGGGAGACTGAAGAAAGAATGGTGTTAAGGTAATAGCAGGCAGCCTTGGACACTCTAGGCAAGCATGCTGCCTCGGAGCTCTGCTCCCAGCCCTGAGAAAACAATTGGATAATTAAGCCTGGGGTTGAAGCCGGCTGTGTGCCTGCTCTCCGTGCACTCTACACTGAACTATACTCCAAGTCCCCTAAGAGGGCCTTTATACTCAGGAGGATTACAGGGTTGATATATGAGAAGGTGAGAGTAGAAAGGGGGCCACCAAGAGCAAGGTTCTGGGGTTTCTTGTTTTGTTTCCCTTCCCCCCCCACCCCCCTCACCCCCGGCCCCCCAGTACTGGGGATTGACCCCAGGGCCTTGCATATGCTAAACGAGTGCTCTGTCACTTACCCACACCCAGCCCTTCCATTTTTTTATTTTGACGCAGGGTCTCACCAGGTAGACCTCAAACTTGAGATCCTCCTTCCTCAGCCTCCTGAGTAGCTGGCATTATAGGCCTATGCCTCCAAGCCCAGGAAGGCCCTGGGTTTGATCTCCAGAACTAAAAATAAAATAAAATAAATAAAAACAGTGGAGCCAGGGAATGGCAGCTGACCTAAGACCAAGATCAAATGTCGTGGTCATCCATTGGTTCATGACAAACCACTCTAAAATTTCATGACGTAAAACAACGGGGGTTGTTTTACTCTTTCTCTGCTTCTGTGGGTCAGGGATGTGAGAGGGTTTGGCTGGGCGGTTCTGCCTGGGAGTCTCCGACAGTTCCCTGGTTCCCAGCAGCTGGCTGGCACCCAACAATGGGGGTTCTGCAGAGTTTTGGGACTGGCCAGGAGGTGCGCTCTCCACACCACCACGGGACCTCTGCTTGGGCTAATTTGGGGTTGCTCAGAGCATAATGGCCTCAGGGTCATCAAACTGCTGTCACAAACTGCCTGGCTTCAAGGGAAGAGGACAAGGAACTCAGTTGGGGGAGGGTCCAAGCCACTGAATAAGAAGCTTACATGCGACAGTCAGCTTTGTTCTGCTGATTTTGGGAAAATGTAATTGTGACACCAAGTTTGGGTTCTTGTACTTTACTTCCTTCTCGAGTCTTCTGGTCAAGAGCACATGTGGCGTATTTATTAACTCTAACCATGTTCGTGTCGAGATCCTTCCTCACATGCAACTTTTTAACATAGCTTCTCTTCCTGACGTGTGGGAATGTGTTCAGGAGGATGGAGACGGTAGTCTGTGCTCCCTCAGAGAGAAACTCTACAGTATCATGGAGCAAATAGCTCCATGTTTTATTTATTTATTTATTATTTTTTGGTACTGGGAATTGAACCCGGGATACTTCGCTAGACAGCTACATTCCAAGCCTTTTTAATTTTTTTATTTGGAGACAGGGTCTTGCTAAGTTGCTGGGGCTGGCCTTGAACTTGTGATCCTCCTGCCTCAGCCTCCCAAGACAGCTGGGATCACAGGTGTGCCCCACTGTGCCCAGCAACAGCTGGCAGTTCAGAAAAAGTTATCAGCATGATGTCCCATCATATATTCATTTTTTATTCCTGTGTAACAAAATGCCACATGTTTAGTGGCTTACGACAACATGAAGTTGCTCTCTCCGTGTCTGTGGTCTGTTTCAGCTGGGTCCTCCACTCAGGGTTCCACCAGGGTGGAGTCAAAGTGTCGGTGGGGTTTGTCCTTCTCTGGAGGCTGAACTATGGGAAGGTTCACTCTTAGCTCCCCCGGTTTTGGTAGAGTTGGTTTCCTTGTAGTTGTACAGTGCAGGTCCCTGTCTCCTGCCCGCTGTCAGCCAGGGACTGCTCTGGACAACTAGAGGATGGTCTCGGGTCCTTGCCCAGCAACCTTCTCCTCAGACCTTTGAAACATGGCGGCTACCTCTTCAAGGCCAGCGCAGAATCCCTTTCACGCTTCAAACCTGACTTTAAGATGGGCCTTGTCCCCAGAGGGATCACCTAATTAGATCAGGTCTCCCTTTTGATTAGCTCAAAGTGAACTAATTTGGGACCTCAAATCCATCTGCAGAATCCTCTCACCATTGGGCCTGGGGTGTAGTACAATGGCAGAGCATAAAGCACACAAAGCCCCAGGTTCAATCCCCAGCACGGACACTAAAAAGAATCTCTTCATTTTTTTTCTTTTTTGTACCGGGGATTGAACCCAGGAGCGCTTAACCACAGAACCACATCCTCAGCCTGATTTTATCTTTTTATTTAGAGACAGGTTCTCACTAAGTTGCTTAGGGCCTCATTGAGTTGCTGAGGCTGGCTTTGAACTTGCGATGCTCCTGCCTCAGCCTCCCCAGTCACTGGGATTACAGGCATGCCCCGCCTGAACCCCTGCTGTTTCGTTGTGTAACACAGTCTACTTTGGGGAGTGCACGCTATCATCTACAGGTCGCACCCTCACGCAGGGTGAGGACTATCTATACAGGGCTTGCTCACCAGGCCATGGGAAGATCAGGGGCCGTTAGAATGCTGCCTATCAAACTTGATCCTAGGGGAGCCTCTGGCCAGCGGGTCTCCTATAACAATCACATTTAAGTTTTGTGAACTCAGAGAGGAAATGTGGTACCATTAAAGGAAGCTGGAAGGGTAAAGTAGAGGGGAAGATACCTTCAGCCTTCTGCAAGGCACAGTTGCCTGTAGGAACCGTGCTTACACTGCCATTTGATAAACGAAGAGAAAACAAGTTATTTTTAAAAAGCATTTAGGCAGGGTGAGCCTTTCAGTGATAAGAGCACATGCCTAGCATGCGTGAGGCCCTGGGTTCAATGCGCAGGACTACCACATATGCATGCACACACACACACACACACACACACACCATTTAATAAAGTTAAAACAAAGAAAAATTTAAGTAAGTGGAAAATAAAAACTTCAGTAAAAGACAAAAAGAAGGCAGGGCTGGGGAGGCAGCTCAGTGGTAGGGTCCTTGTTTGCCTTGTACGTGCAGAACACTGGGTTCAGACCCCAGGGGGAGAGAGAGAGAGAGAGATACATAAAATTGAAAATGATAAGGAAAAAATTTTTTTAAAATGTGGTTGAGAACAAAAAAGTTTAAGTGGAATAAAAGGAGGTATCAAATAGTAAGAAAAGACAAAGTATGCCAAGAACAATTAAGCACTGCCAGGTCAGTTCAAGTTAGATGGAATAGTTAAAGGCACACACACACACACACACACACACACAAAAAAAAAACTTTTAAAAGCTAAAATAATAAAAGTAAATAAAAGGGGGCTGGGGATGTGGCTCAAGCGGTAGCGCGCTCGCCTGGCATGCGTGCGGCCCGGGTTCGATCCTCAGCACCACATACAAACAAAGATGTTGTGTCTGTCGAAAACTAAGAAAAATAAAATATTAAAAATTCTCTCCCTCTTTCTCTCTCTCTCTCTCTCTTAAAAAAAAAAAAAGTAAATAAAAGGGCTGAGGTTGTGGCTCAGCGGTAGAGTGCTCGCCTAGCACAGGCAAGGCCCTGGGTTCAATCCTCAGCACCACATAAAAATAAATTAATTAATTAAAGATATTGTAACCAACTACAACTAAAAAATAAATAGAAAAAAAATAAAAGTAAATAAAATGTAAGAAACTGAGAAGGACTCATGGTAAACAGGTTCAAACCTGGAGCAAGAACAAATTCAAAGGCTGAGCCATGTTTTGATAAGGCAACTAGAGATACTCAAGATGAAGCAACCGTAAAATCTGACACACCTACCTGAGGTCTTCCTCAACCAGGGTTTCCCGTCTGAACCACAGAACACGGAAAATTATTTGAGTGATTATTTTCTTAATTTTCCCAAGGATGGTACATAACCAGTATCATTTAATTACAAAAGAGATGAGTTAATTCATTGCACAGCGGATGCCTAAATATTAGGGCTATTTGCTTCCCTCACCAAACTGTCAAAAAACATGCAACCGAGGAGTCAGGCGTGATGGCACGTGCCTGTGGATCCTAGCAATTTGAAAAGCTGATGCTAGAGGGTTGCAAGTTCAAAGCCAGCCTCAGCAACAATGAGGTGCTGAGCAACTCAGTGAGACCCTGTCTCTAAATAAAATACAAAATAGGTCTGGGAACGTGGCTCAGTGGTCAAGTGCCCCTGGGTTCAATCCCCAGTATCCAAACATAAATAAATAAATAAATAAATAACAAATTAGCAAGGCCCTAAGCAACTCAGGGAGACTCTGTCTCTAAATAAATTATATACATTTTTTAAAAGGGATGGGGATGTGGCTCAGTGGTTAAGCACCTCTGGGTTTAATCCCCAGTACCAAAAACAACTAAGGAAAGATCCTTCTGTTGGGTATAGAGAGTTCCATGACGCTTTTGAGAGACAAGTTTTAGGTGAGGGGTGGAAACAGAAGTCAGATTTCTGGTACATTCTCACTCTCAAAAGCTGCTTGACCACTATAGCACAAATCCCTCTGGGTCATTTATGGAAAATCGTAAAGCCATGGACACAGGTCTTGACTTCACCAGAGGAATGAGAGAGAGCGCAGAGGATGTGCTTGTATTTGGTCATGCTCCTGTAAGCCTCGGGCCAAGGCACTGGGACGACTTGCAGGTCAGTGCCCTTATGTATATTTTTCCAAACCAGGATCTTCCAAATTCCCTTTGCAGTGGGCAGAGCTAGCTCAGAAGTGAGGACTGACATTCTACAACAGTCCCCAGATGCTCCTTATTTCTTCTCTCCAGAATTACGTACGTGAAAAGCAAATGGCTGTTTGTTGCACACACTCCTGCTTATCCTGGCCAAAGCCTCCTGCAAAAGCTGCATTAATGTTCCTCAACTCTGGAACAATCCTACAGGACACAGGACCCACCAGAAGCTAACTAAGGGTTAAAAAAAATCAAGCTAAGTTCTAAGACATAGTAGATCCCTCTCCCCTTGAAAAACTTACTTCCTCGTATTTGTTATTGATCACCATGTAAAAAATTGCTCCACAACTTTAGGAGCTTAAAACAACAAATATTTATGATCTCACAGTTTCTGTGGGTCACGAATTCCCGATCAACTTAGCAGGGTGGTTCTGGTTTCAGAATCTCTCATGTGGTTGCAGCCGGGATCCTGGCAACAGCTGCGGTCTGTCGGCTGAGCGCTTGACTGGGGCTGGGGACCTACCGAGCTGGCTCGTTCACGTGGCCTCCCATTCCTGTTTGATTGCTGGCCGGAGGCCTCGGTTCCTCATCACGTGGTCATCTCTGTCCATAGGCTATTTGTGTGTCCTCATGATAGGACGGCAACTTCCCCAGAAAGACAGAGGAGGAATCTGTCATGCATTTGATGACCTAGTCTCCAAATTCACACACTGTCACTTCCACTTTATTCCGTTCCTTAGAAATGAGTCACCGAGTCCAGCCCCATTTCGGGGAAAGAGCATTAGACAACACCTTATGTTTATTTTAATTTTTTAGGCCTAGGGATCGAATCCAGGGGCTTACACAAGCTACCAAGAGCTCTACCACTCAGCTATTGCCCCAGCCCAATAGCACCTTTCTTTTTTAAAATTTTATTATTATTATTTTAGTTGTTGGTGGACCTTTATTGTATTCATTTATTTTTATGTGGTGCTGAGAATCAAACCCAGTGCCTCATACATGCTAGGCAAGCACTCTACCACTTGAGCCACAACCCCAGCCACTAATAGCACCTTTCAGAGGGCAATTTATCAAAGAATCTGTGGACATATTTTAATAAATGCTGTCTCACTCATCTCCTGCAGCAGAACAACTCTACTGCCTCTTCCCGTCTCTGGCTGCTCTCCTCAGATCCACTTATAATAATTATTATTTTTTTATTTTATTATTTTTTGGTAGCAGGGATTGAACCAGGTAACCACTGTGCGACATCCGAAGCCTTTTTGTATTTTACTTAGAGACAGGATCGTGCTGAGTTGCTTAAGGCCTTGCTATGTTGCTGAGGCTGGCTTCAAATTTGAATCCTCCTGCCTCAGCCTCCCCGGCTGCTGGGATTACAGGTGTGTGCCACCCTGCCCGACTTCAGCACCCACTATGGCTCCTCGTATTGGTCCTTGTCTTTGGATATTGGGTTTCTGGGGCTTCTCTTCTTCTCATTCCACATATTTGCTGTGGGCTACCCTACAAGCTGATGGGACACCTTTGGACCTTTGGTGCAAACTTTTTCTGTTTTGTGCATGCGTGTGTTGCTGGAGATGGAACACGAGACTTTGAGCAGGCTAAGCATGTCCTCCACTGAGCTACATCCATACTGCAAAAGTGGCCCAAGAGACACAGAAGTCAGTGGCTGGGCTGTGTTCCTAGGATGCCTTATTCACTATATAGGCTAGCCATAGTTTGCTGAGCCCTACAGTAGCTTATCCCAGCCTCTTAGATCCTTCTGGACTCTAGACACACACCTGCCGGCCCCTTGGGCATTTCTCCTTGGATGCTTCAGAGATCGGTCAATCTCATTTTCTCTGTGTTCTACCCCTGCACTTCATTTTTTTTAATACCTTTATTTTACTTATTTTTAAGTGGTGCTGAGGATCGAACCTAGTGCTTTGCACATCTTAGGCGAGCATTCTACTGTTGAGCCACAGCCCCAGCCCTTCATTTTTCCTTACAAGAGGAAAAACCTCTGTCTTTAATGACACCTCCATCTAATCAGTTGTGATCCCTGCTCCTCCCTCTTCCCCCACCTCCCACATCCAATCAGTCACCAATTAATCTAATTCCAAAAGTTATCTCAGGTCTCTCCCTGGCCTCCATCTCTGCTGCTGACACCAGTTTAAGCAACTGAGATTGCCTCTATTGATACTGGAATAGCACAATAGTCTCCTGGGGTGGCCTGCCAAAGATGTCCTAATCACCAAAACCTGTGAATGTGTTGCCTGACATGACAAAGGGACTTTGTGGATGTGACCAAGTGAAGGATCTGGAGATGGGAAGGTTGTCCTGGATTATGGAGGTGAGCCCAATCTAATCAGAAAGGCCCTAGGAAGAGAGAGGCAGAAGGACCCGCTATCAGGACAGGATGTGACAGTGGAAGCAGGGATGGCCTGGTGTCTTTTGTAGGAAGAGGTCGTGACCCAAGGAAGCTGGAAAAGTAGGAAATGGATTTCCTACTTGAACTTCCAGGTGAACCAGCCCTGCCTACTCCCTAACATTTAGCCCGGGTGTTGGGGGGGGCTGACTTTGAACTTCCGATCTCCAGAACTCTAAGATAGTACATTTGTGCTCCACTCCAGCCTATGCCCCATACCACCCCAGATACCAATAGGATCTGTCACTCTCCATCAAGAGCATGTCAGTGACCTCCTCCATCCTGGGCTAAATCCCCAGCTGCTTATAAGAGCGCATCCTCTGTGCCCTTCACACCATGTCCCCCCTCTCTCACCTGCCTGCCTCCTCTACGTCCCCTTCAGTTCTCAGCTTAGACATCACTTTCACAGGGAGCTGTTCCCTGGCCCCATTCAGACATCAGTTCCTCCGTTGAAGACAACACCATAAGTCCCCTTTCACACCCCTCACCCCACTTCTCTGTCTCGTGATGTCAAAGATTGCACATCTGAGTGGTTGACCACTGTGCCCCCCGCGCCTGGCCTTCTGGCTGGCATACACCAGTGTGCAAAGAGTACATTACGTGGACGGGTGGCAGGTCCCACGAAGGGATGGGGACGAGGCTTCTATACTGTCTTATCTCCCCTGAGGAAGAAAGACCCACAGGGAGAAAGATCTGGAGCAGCGGAGGGCGGTGGGAGCTGGCCTGCCCTGGTTTCCCTTCCTGCCCGGCCCTGGTGGGGATGACGCTGGGAAGGGGCGCGGGCACCACTGCCCCACTGCTACAATTAGCTGAGCCTTTCATTCTCCCTCTACAAAGAGGAGAGAGCGAATCAAAGGGAGATAAAAGTGAATGTCCCACAAAGGACGCAGAGATGAGGGAGAAGGGAGGGAGGGTGGTAGGAGAGGGAGGCAGAGCAGAGAGAAAGGCCCGCGGCCCAAACAAAGGCCTAAGACCAGCGAAGCCGGGGATCAGACGGTGGAGACACAGCACAGGAAGAGACCAGGCCACGTGGGGACTGTGGGGACCGGGCAGCCATCAGCCAAGGAGGATCGGGAAGGAAGGAAGATAAAAAGCCCACGTGAATGGCCAGGGAAGAGGGTGGAGAGGGACCCCAAATGGAGTTGGGACAAAAGCATGAAAGGACAAGATTGCCACCGTCCCCTGAACCACTCCACCAGGGCAAACAAAGAGGAGATGAGACAAAGGCAGAGAGAGGAAGGCGGGAAGGGAGCAAACGGCCGAATTTGGCCACAGGGCTGTCAGCGAGGGGGCTTGGCAGCCCCATCCAAGGGCAGGAAGAGGGGATCAGGGCGGGCGGTGGCCTATATTTGGTGAAAGATTCCTGCTTGATGAAGTCTCTTGTTTTTTTAACTTTATTTCAATGAAATTTGAAAAATAAACACGCAAAAACAAGGTATCAAGCCTTCCGACATGAATGTGGGCTTTTGTGTCTGGCTTCTTTCCCTCGATGTTGCTTATAGTGTAGCAGAGTCATTGGCATCGCTGTATAGTATTCCATTGTGTAACCAGGCCACAGCTTGTTTACCCATTCTTCTATCTGGTGAAGATCCACTATCTGTTATCTGAAGCTTTCTTTGGTGGGGGGGTACTGGGGTAGTTAATTGCTGAGCCATATCCCCAGTCCCTTTTTATTTTTTATTTTGAGACAAGGTCTCGCTAAGTTGCTTAGGGCCTCACTAAGTTGCAGAGGCTGGCCTTGAACTTGCCATCCTCCTGCCTTAGCCTCCTGAGTTGCTGGGATTACAGGTATACATACACCACCTGACCTGGCTCTTATCTGAATCCTCAAGTCCCTGTGTGTTTTGGAGTTTTTTTAGAAAGACCAGACCCATGTGATTCATACTACACAACTCTCCACTCGGGGTCTGCCGCAGCGCCTGGTAATCATGCACCTTCATGCTTCTGCAGGGAAGTAAATGGATGCTGACTCTATAAATAGCTTCATTTTAGTTCAGGTCGGGGTTTGCTTACAAATAAGAGGTTGACAGAGTTTTTGATTCTCAGGGCTTTTTGCATTTCAGAATTGAGGATTAGGAATTGTGGACCAATACTTAACAATTTCCCAGTAACAATTTCTTTGAAAACCCTGGCAGAGAGATGAATCGGACAGCACCTTTTGGGATATCAGCCAGTAAAAAAAAAAAAAAAAACTGGAGTCAGAAGTAAAATGCAAAGGTTTTAAGCACCAAGATATCGTCTGGAAGGGCCCTGGAGTGGCAAAATAGGGGTGGGAGCCCGACTCTGTGGCAGACAAGGAAGACGACAGGCTGCCGGCTGCGTAGGTCACCCGGTGCCCGGGTCTATTGGAACATTTGTAAATCTTTGTTTTTATAATCTCTGTTCCTAATCTTATCCATTGTTGATGATATTTTTTGTATAATTTCAAAAGCTCATTTCTTTCTTTTATCCTTGTAGGTTTTTTATCCTCTAGGTTTTTTTCTTTTTTTTTTTTTTTTAATTTATCTTGGTCATTCCTTATCTCTATTTTGTCCTTTATAATTTTATATTACATTCCTTTATCTCATCTAATCTTCTCGGTTTTATTGTTATTGTTTTATTTTTGAGGCCGTGAAGAGCCCCCCAGGGTTTGGAGAGGCAGGCAGTGGGCAGTCTGCCCGGTGCCCCCCTCAGAGCCAGACTGCTGTGTGCTGGGGAGAGTGCCTTCCCTGGGGAGGGCTCTGTGTGATGGGGAGCCGAGGACATGTTAAACTCAAGCCTTGACCAATAATAGGTTTGGGGCCTTTTGAAGACCTGGAAGACACTTGGTCTCAGAGCAGGAACTGTGGGGATTTAATTCTAGGCAAATATTTCTCTGGCCCCAGGGGACTGGACCCTGGGCCTCCACTACCTTCCCAGTTCCACGTGCTCCGGGGCTCCAGGTGCTCCCTGGTGAGGAGGCAAGGGACGTGGACTGGACCTTCCCCTGAGTGACAGACGTGCCATTTCCACAGGGATGTGGCAGGCGGTGCTCCTGTCAATCAGGGAGCGAGAAGTAAGGACGTGGCCCTTGTAACCATTGCCAAGAGGGCCCAGGAAGAAGCTGCTGAAGGAAGGCCAGGCCCTCTAGTCTCCCAGTCTGGTGCAGACGCGCCAGGAGGTCACCTCCTGAGGTGCTGCCAGATTGCAGAGCCCCGGCTCTGGGTCAGGTACTGAGGTGGGAGGGGCTGGTGACCCCACTGCACTGCTCAGGGCTGCACTGAGCCCGTGCCTGTCCCTCTGGCAGACACCAGGAGGGACTAAGTAAGTGGAAGAAGTGGCCCGAGGGTGCCTGGGGCTCAGAGGACCCCGTGAGAAAGCCAAGGCTCCCTCTCTGAGGAAGGAGGCAGGCCCAGGAAGCACACAGCACGCAGGGACAGGGCTGCTTGTGGTCCCAGAAGGGACTCGGTCCTAGCTCATGCACAGTGTCTCCTTGTTTCAATGCCCCTGGAAGGTCCCCAGGCTTCATTCACTCTTTGGTTTGGACAGTCCCCCAGATTCCAGCTCAGCAGTGAGCGGTGAGGGGCAGCTGAGCCTCTGAGGACTGGGTAGGTGGAGGGCCTCCCAGG
The DNA here is from genome assembly GCF_001458135.2 of Marmota marmota marmota. Taxonomy (NCBI): domain Eukaryota; kingdom Metazoa; phylum Chordata; class Mammalia; order Rodentia; family Sciuridae; genus Marmota; species Marmota marmota. Next base: position 47,411,026 of record NW_026000016.1, read on the forward strand.
TGAGGGCCGTGTCACAGGGCCCAGCTGTGGTACCTGGTCACCCTGGGAGCTGATTGGCCCCTGAGGCAGGTTATTTTTAGTTAATCTAATCATTCAATAGCACACTGCCTTTTATATTGTCTTAATAATTTTTTTTACTTCTTCTAAGTTACATCATTTTTTTAATTGACTGCTCTATTGTCTTTTTTTCTCTGCCTGTTTTCTATTTTTTCACCTTAAGAAACTGGAATCTAGGAGTCCAAGCTGCAGGGGAGACCAAGAGACAGCCCTTGCCCCACACAGTGGAAGCCACCTGTCCCACCTGTCCCCAGGTCCCTTTACCAGGCACCTCATGCTCCAGGGACCCTCCAGAGTCTTAAAAACTTCTACCTGTGAAATTCAGGTCAGAGTTCTCTCCTAGGGTACTGATAATACATTCACCTAAACTGAGAACCCACCTGAATTCCCAAAATGATTGTAACCCTTTCACTATTTTATCATCAGGATAATACACACTCATCATCAAAACATGCACCACTCGGGGGCGGGGGGTGCAGCTCAGTGGTGAAGCGCTTGCTTACCAAGAGCAAGGCCCTGGGTTCCATCCCCAGTGCAACAAAAGGAAAAGGAAGAAAAGTGGCAATTTGATTTGAGTCAATAAGTATCTCTCTAACTACAGACTGGTATCCCCAACACCCATTCTGAACCTTGCAGGAACTCTTGACAATGTCCTGGTCAAAGAGACATAGCCAGGGACTTGTTTAGTTTGGGGGAAATGCTTTTTTTTTTTTGGCGGGGGTGGGGGGGTTAACCAGGGAATGAATTCAGGGACACTGAGCCACTGAGCCACACCCCCAGCCCTATTTTGTATTTTATTTAGAGACAGGGTCTCACTGTGTTGCTTAGCACTTCGCTTTTGCTGAGGCTGGCTTTGAACTCACGATCCTCCTGTCTCAGCCTCTTGAGCCACTGGAATGGAATTCAGGTGTGTGCCAAAGCTCCCAGCTGCTTTTTTTTTTTTTTTTAATAAATAGGGCAGGGGCTGGGGTTGTAGCTCAGTGGTAGAATGCTTGCCTAGCATGTGTGAGGCGCTGGGTTCAATTCTCAGCACTGCATATGAATAAATGAATAAAATAAAGGTTCATCAACATCTAAAAATATATAATTAAATAAATAAATAGGACAGATCTATCTGGGACTGTTTCCCCCACTTTCAACACCCCTTTGAGTGGAGATGTGATACCTGGAGCTATAGCATCCATATTGTGACTTGGAGAAAAAGAACAAGAAAAATATAGTATGTAGTTGGGTACAGTGGCTCACACCTGTAATCCCAGCAGCTCAGGAGGCTGAGGCAGGAGGATCATGAATGCAAAGCCAGCCTCAGCAAAAGAGAGGTGCTAAGCAACTCAATGAGACCCTGTCTCTAAATAAAATACAAAATAGGGCTGGGGATGTGGCTCAGTAGTCAAGTGCCCCTGGTTACAACAACAACAACAACAACAAAAAAAAAAAAAAAACCCAAAACCCACCACAGTGTGTTATTCTTGATACCTATACCTAATGCCAGCAGTTGGCAACCGCTCCTTCTCGTTATGTAAGAAAAATAAATTCCAATTTACTTAAGTTCCCGTTAGTTGACTCTCCTGTTTCTCTGTCATTGGAAAGCACTCCTGGACTCGGGGTGTGACTCAGTGGTAGAGCACTGGCCTGGCACGCACAAGGCTCTGGGTTCTGTCCCTAGTGCTCAAATACACTTCTAAGTGATAAACTTGCTATGAATATTCCCACAGGGAAGGAGGCTTTATTTACATTGGAACAGGGAGGTGAGTCCCTAAGCCCCTCCACCCAGGCAAGGAGACCTTTGGTGAGGAAATCCTTCCTTCCCCATCAGGGCGAGGACCTCCCAGCTCAGCTCAGGCGCCCCTCCTGGGCCCTGAACCATCTCTCAGTGCAGGATAAGTCTAGGCCCCTGGGCTGAGTGCCAAGGAAGTGAAAAAGACAGCTTCGCCCTACAGGTCCCTCTGCCCCTGGGTCCCCTGAGGGCGGGAGGGTGTCCTGGGGCCACGGGCAGGGAGCCCAGCTGGGCCGGCTCCCAGGCAGCTGCACAGGTATGTTTTTCTGCCTCCCCATCCCTCCTCCTGGGATCCTGGGAACACGTACCCTGCCTCGGGAGGCTTTCCAGACAGACTCCAGGGATCCGGGCAGACTGGAAAATAAAGAGCAGACCCAGGCATCCCCAGAGTCCTCACTAAGCCATCACTCCAGCGCCTGCCTGCCCGGGGGGAGGAGGTAGCTAAGTCCCCGTTCTTTCCCCTTCAAGGGCTTCTCTCCGTTCTCCATCTCCCCTCGCCCTCCTGCTGCACTCATCTGTATGGTTTCCATTTCTTCCCAAACCCTGATGTCCCTGATGTCTCTTTCCCCAGCTAGACTTCCCTCCAGAGCTCCACCCCCAAACACCTGCCTGTCTGACCCTGGGCACCAACAACCCAACCAGTCCAAGCATAAGCCTGCCCTGCAGACCTCGATGGCTTGCAGACTTCAGTGGCTCCAGAGCAGGAGCCCAGTGTTAGCCCCTGTGCTCATTTCCTATTGCTGCTAGAACAAACCGCTGCGAACTTAGTGGTTTATAACAGCACACATATATTGTCTCGAAGTCTGGTGGGTCTGGAATCTGACGTGGGTCTCACTGGGCAGCAGGCAAGGGGAGGGCAGGGTGGTGCCTGGAAACTCCAGGGGAAAATCCATTTCCTAGCCCATTCGGTTTCCAGATCTTCCATCTTCAAAGCCCTAGGCTCTGCCTCTGCGTCACATGTCCTCTGACCCCTGTGCCTTCTCTTGCACTGTGTGTGTGGTGCTAAAGACTGAGCCTACGGTGCTCTACCACTGAGCTACATCCTCCACCTTTTTTATTTTTTTATTCTGAGACAGGGGCTTGAACTTGTAATCCTTCTGCCTCAGCCTCCTGAATTTAGGCACCTCGGCAAAGTCCCTTTTGCTACGTAGGAAACATTCATAAATTCCAAGATTCGCATGTGAGCACCTTTGGAAGGGACCATTATTCTGCCTACCATATCCACCCACCCCAGGCTTTTCCCTATGGTAATAATTGCTACCATTACTGAACACTTTCTGTGGTTTAGGCTACTGAGGCTGGTTTTCTAAAAACTGTTTTTTTATTTTATAATTTTTTTTTTTTTTTTTGCCAAGTGTGGCGGTACAGGCCTGTAATCTCTAGTGGCTGGGGAGGCTGAAGCAGGAGGATCGTGAGTTCAAAGCCAGCCTCATCAATTTAGCGCAAGGCCCTAGCAACTTAGCGAGACTCTGTCTCTAAATAAAATATTTTTATAAGGGCTGAGGTGGTTAAGCAGGTTCAATTCCCGGTACCAATAAGAAAGAAAGAAAGAGTGGTGGGGGAGGCGAGAAAGAAAGGGAGGGAGGGAGAGGGAGAGATTTTTATATTTTGGTGGTGTTGGGACCCTAACCCAGGGCCTTGGCTAGGCAAGCACTCTACCACTGAGCTACACCCCCAGCCCCTCCGTTTTTTCATATACTACGAAGACAATACCAAATGAAGAGACCTTTGGCTGACAATACTCTTCCGCTAGAAACACATGCATGTGAGTGTTCACCTCAGTGGCCAAACAAAAAGCCAAGGGCCCCGGAGCATGATTCCCTCTGCCTGGTGTGGGTTTCAGAATCGCTATGGACCACTTCCCCGCTCTTGGAGCAAGAATGTCTAAAGCAGGTATCCGATACCTGACCTGAGTCATATAGTGGGTGCAGCGGGGTCACAGAACTCGCCTCTTTATTTAACTGGTCAAGAGGAGATATATATATATATATATATATATATATATATATATATATGTATATTAGTTGTCAATGTATCTTAGTTAGTTAGTTATTTATATGCAATGCTGGGAATCTAAACCAGAGCCTCACACATGCCAGGCAATCGCTGTACCTCTGAGCCATAGCCCCAGCCCATGAGGAGCAGTTTTATTTTGTTTTGTTACTGGGGATTGAACCCAGGTGTGCTCTACCACTGAGCTACATCCCCAGGGTATTGAGACAGGGTCTCACTAAATTGCTGAGGCTGGCCTTGAACTTGCAGTCCTCTTGCCTCCTCTTGCTGAGTCGCTGGGGTTACAGTTGTGCCACTGGGCCTGGCAAGAATCATTCTTGAGAGGAGCTGAAGGGCCTCGTCTGAACTTGGACGTGATTTAGATGTTGCTATAATGGGGTGAGACTTAAAGGTCCTGGAGAGGGGGTGGGTGGATATTGGGTGCAGCAGGGATGTGAACATTAGGGTCCAGCAGGTGGAAGTCCCCAGCTTCTGAAGGTCCCTGCCTCCCCATGGGCACGCCCCTGTGTGCACCAGATTTTACCCACAGCCCTCAGCAAGTGTCGGTGTGCGTCTTCAGGCTCAGGTTGTCAGAGACTCTGGCGGCTGTTTGGGTCTATCAACCTCCTCCCACCGCTTCTTTTCCCCTGGATCACCATTCTGGGGAATGCAGGCTGCCATGTTGAGCACATCCCTGTGGAGAGGCCCAGGGGCCGAGGAAGAGACCCTGGGCCAGAGCCGTGCAGCCGAGATGCTCCCAGTCCTGATCTTCATATATATATATATGAGGGAACATAGTCACTATTTTACATCACTAAGTTTTGGGATAACTTATTATATAGCAATAACTCCTTAACGGGGCTAGAAAGGTGTGAGGGCCTCATTGGAAGTAATTCCTATGCCGGGCACGGTGGTGCACACCTGTAATCCCAGCGACTTGGGAGGCTGAGATAGGAGGATCTTGAGTTTAAGGCTGGCTTCAGCAACTTAGCTGAGACCTTCAGCAACTTAGTGAGACCCTGACTCAAAGTTTAAAAATAAAAAGGATTGATGATGTACTCAGTGCTTAAGTGCCCTTAGGTTCAATCCTGGGTACCAAAAAAAAAAAAAAAAGTAATTCCTTACAAAAATTTCCTTAAACAAGATGACTGGTGCTTCTTTGATAGCTGTTTTCTTCTGTTTGGGGTGCCTGATTTGCTCATGACCAACTCATTCATTCTCCTTCCTCTCCTCCTCCTCCTCCTTCTTCCTTCTTTCCTCCTCCTCCTCCTCCTTCTTCTTCATACTGGGGATGGAACCCAGGGGCTCTTTACCGCTGAGCCACATCCCCAACCCTTTGTACTTTTTCTTTTGAGACAGGGTCTCACTAAATTGCAGAGGCTGTCTTCAAACTTGCAATCCTCCTGCCTCAGCCTCCCAAATTGCTGGAATTACAGGTGAGCAACATGGCATCCAGCTAATGACCAACCCTTCCTCATCATTCAGCTCTCCTAGAAAGATTCTTCTAGCTGCCAGACCCGAAGGAGTGCCCCTGCCCCTGGCTGGCAGCCCTTTCTGCTGTGATTCTCTGCACAGCACCTATTACTCCAATGGGTTTGTGAGTTTGACCTTCACCGTCTTCTGCCACTGGAATGAAGGCTCCAGGAGAGCAAGGAGCTTGTCACTTGCTCCCCATGATGTTCTCAGCACCTGGAACAGTGCTTGGCATAAGTAAACGAGCCTGTGCCTCCTGCCTACCGCAGGGCTTGACGTTCTTTTCAGTCACTCTATGTCACAGGCTGTTACTCCACCCGGGATGCTTTCCCGCCGCTTCCTCATCTGATGAAGACATACCCTTCCTCTGGGCGCAGTGGCACACGCCTGTAATCCCAGCAGCTCAGGAGGCTGAGGCAGGAGGATCATGAGTTCAAAGCCACCTCAGCAAGGGCCGCATCCCCACCCCATGCCCTTGCCTCTCTGGGCCTTTATTCTTGCTGGCTGGGAAAGGGATTCACTCTACACCTTTGTCAACACCAGTGACTCGGTCTAAGTAAAACTTACTCCTGCTGGGAAATGATCCTTGAGGTGAACTTAGAGGCACCAGAAATACAACCATCCTCCGCATCCTCAGGGGATTGGTTCCAGAGCCCCTGATGGATGCCAAATTCTCTAAGGTTGAAGTCCCTTATATAAAAGGTGCAGTATTTGAACATAACTGAGGCACATCTCTCACATACTTTATTTCTATTTATTTATTTATTGGTACCGGGGATGAACCCAGGAGCGCTTAACCACCGAGCCACATCCCCAGCTCTTTTATTTTTATATTTTATTTAGAGACAGAGTCTCACTGAATTGCTCAGGGCCTCACTAAGGCGCTGAGGCTGGCTTTGAACTCACGATCTTCCAGCCTCAGCCTCCTTGGCCCCTGAGATTACAGGTACGTGCCACCATGTATTACCCATATACTTTGAACCCATTTCTAGCTTGCTGCTCATACCTAATATGGTAAAAATGCTATGGTAATAGCTATTACACTGTATTGTTTAAGGAATAATAACAAAGAAAAGAGTCTGTACATGTTCAGTACAGATGAAAAAAATTCTCAAAAAATATTTTTAATCCTTGGTTTGTCGACTCCATGGGTTATTACTTGCGAGTGTGGCATGCTGAAAGTAACCTGGTAGATAGAGGGGCCAGAGACTGACCTCAACCGCCAGGTGCTGGGACCCTAGAAAGCTTTCTATTCATCTTTTTTCTTTCTTTTTTTTTTCCCAGGGAAAGAATTTTATTTTACATTTTTTTTTACATACTGCTAAAATACATACAGGGAAAAAAACAAAAGCTATTATTTGATAATGTAGTTATATTTTCCTCCTTCCTTCCTTCCTTTCTTTTTTTCTTGCCGAATTGCCCAGGCTGGCCTCCACCTTGCGATCCTCCTGCCTCAGCCTCCTGAGTAGCTGGGATTGTGGGCATGTGCCCCTGCACCCAGCTTTCTATTACCTTCTTGGGATGGATCAGTGGGTTCCATGGACCTCTGCGCTCCCTTGGTGAACAGACAAACCTGCATTACGGGGCTCTGGGAGGCTCGCCCACCATGGAATGGGGGAAGGTCAAGTGATGGTTGGTAGCATTGGTGACAGGAGCCAGTGTATGAATTAGGGGGCAGAAACACAGTGGGGGAGAAGAAGGAGGGAGGAGAAGAAGATGAGAAGGGAGAGGACCACTGCTGGCTTACATGACTCAAGACTCTCTGGCTTTGAAACTCCTCACACGGTCCCCTGGATACAGAGCATCTCCCCTCCCCAACAAGAAAAGCCCTTTCTCAGAACAAAAGCCCTGTCACTGAAAGCACTTATTTAACAACAATAACAGCAAAACATACAGGGTACAAAAACATTTTTTCTCAAAAAAAATTTTCCAATTCAATTCAAAAAATATTTATTTTCCTGAAAAAAGCAGAGATAGATATAAAGAAATAGAAACACGTGGATTTTTTTCTTCTTGTTTTTTGATTGAAAAGCCCATCGGTACAACCGGGAGAACAGCATTGCCCAGTGAAACACGGCACAATGGAAAAGCATTTTTAAAATAGAAAAGAACACTAATATATAAATACACCAAGGTAATTTTAAAACATAGCGGAGCCGCAGTGCTCGAGTGGAGGATGGTCTCCTGCTCACAGGCAACTCGTGTGCTTGACTTCCCTGTGGGATCCTTAGGGATGCGGTTTAATTCAGGGCGAGGGTCCATCATCACGTTTAAAAAATGCAATACGGGGACAAATGTAAAACTGTCATCAATAAAGATCTAGCTGACTAGCAAACTATAATGTGAAAAAAATAATTTAGAAAGCAAACGGAAGGCTGGGCACGGTGGTGCATGCCTGTAATCCCAGCAGCTCAGGAGGTTGAGACAGGAGGATCGCAGGTTCAAAGCCAGCCTCAGCAAGAGTGAGGCACTAAGCAACTCAGCAAGACCCTGTCTCTAAATAAAATACAAAAATGGGCTGGGGATGTGACTCAGTGATCAATCCAGGAAAAAGAGAGAGCGAGAGCGAGAGAGAGAGAGAGAGAGAGAGAGAGAGAAAGCAAATGGAAGTCCAGAGAGCCATCTCTGAGTAAAGAAAGAAGCACTGAATATGGCCATTTTCCTTGCTGGTGCCTCAGTTTCCTTATCTGTAAAATGGATCCATTGACCTCTGCTCTACCTTTAGGCTCTAGTAAGTTGTGATTCCATAGAGGTTGCTTAGGAATCCAGCATCAAGGATGGTGGAGGAGATGTGGAAATCCCACTAGGGACCCCATGGGTATTTCTATTAGAAAAGGAGGACCAGGGAAGACACCTATGGAAGTCCTGGGGACTCAGCCTAACCTCGCAGGAATGCTTAACTTAAGCACCAGATCACTGTGTGAAAGCCACCTTTGATGCTACCAAGGATAGTCGCGTATTTCAGTGACGTCTGTCACGCCGAATGTGAACCTGGGCAAGTTGAATGACCTGTACAGTAGGACAGGAGACAATCTGCTGCCCACAGAGGCCAGAGGCGAGTGCAGCAGGCGGGCCTTTACCAAGGAGGAGGTCAGAGAGAAACAGCCTGTCGCCAGTTGGGACCCATCTGCTGCAGAGGGACAATGGCCAGTGATGCAGACTGTGTCCTCACTAGTGGTGAGGACAACAGTCCTGTGGACCGCCCAGTGTTGCCTTGAGTTCTTTCAGTCCCTTGAAGGATATGTCCAATGACTGTGATATTTGCAAATGTGCCTTGGGCGCCATAGAGAATTCTGGGTTCTCCCGTGGAGGATCCCCCAGATCATGGAGTCAGGGCTCAGGAAATGAGTTCTCTCAGGCCTCACTTTGTTTTCTTCCTGGTGCTGAAGCATTTGTCTGCCTCAGCTGCCTCTGCTCTGGTTCTGGGTTCCCACCCCATGCCCAACCCACCCAGATGCACAAAGGGGGGACCTGCCATATCCTGTACCCTCTGCCCCACGCCCACAGACACTTCTGTCCTGAAGGCCATTCCCTGGCTTAATTATTTGCAGATCTTCTTTCTCTTTTGGGTCTCCCAAAGTCCAAAGGCTCTTCAATAATTAAACCTGGAGGGAGCTGGGAGAGGAGGCCCACCCCTGGGCCTTTGGAATCGGGCTGGGCGATTAGGTCATAATTGATCTCTATTGTTGCAGCTGAAGATTATTTATCCCTCAGGAGCGAGGAGCCAGTGCAGCCGCCTGCCCCACCCCCAGCTTTCTGACTGAGCTGCCTGAGGCCTGGAGCCTCGAGCCTTAGCAGCCTGCCCTGAGAGGGAACTAGGGACAGTGACCAGTCTGTTTATTCATCTTCTCTCTTTGGAAATTTCTGGAAGCTTCTCCTCACTGACAATCCACATGGGTTTTCTCACTCTTCTTGTCCCTGCCACTGGGCACCTCAGCCCCTGCGCCTCTGGGTCCTGCTCAGCCCTCCTGGGAAGCTGGCCTGAGGACCGAAGCTTGGGACAGAAGAGGCTGTCCCCTGCAGGAGCCTCCATTCCCGATTCCCGAGCGCTTTCCCAGGCAGGCCCTGGAAAGGAAACGGGTGGGAGGAATGGGGTTCCCTAAAAATACATTTAGATTCCCCAGTGGATGGAGGAGTGGGTGGTGGAAGACAGGCCTGAGCTCGGCTGGACATTCAGCTGCACAGAAGCCTGCGGGTGCTGGAAAAGAACGGGAAAGAGAAGAAATTCTCCGGCTCACAAATAAATCTCCGAGGGCTGCCCCGGGCCATGGAGATTAATTACATTATTATTTGTGATAATAATACATTTTATTTTTACAGAGCCCTTTAAAACATTTTTACTGATTTCATTTTTGCTCGTAAGCATGACCTCATTTGTGCTGGGCTACGGGGCAGGGCAGAGATGAATTCCACTTCACAAACAAGAGGAGCAGGAGAGAGTGGCCAAGTGACTTGCCTGAGTCAGAACTAGAAGCCCAGTCCCCTGACTCTCAGCCTCAGAGCAATTACGCAGTTTCATCGGGATGATATCGGGGTCTCCTCTGGGGCGTGGTGACTTTCACTTGCTGGGTTGAAATCCCCTGGTAAGACCACCTGGAGGTACAGAGCCTTCCCTGACGAGGCCATTCTCTTTAGCAGCAGGTCCTTCTTGGGTCTGCATGTCATTTTGTTCTAGGAGCACAGCAGTGTCCCCCGCCCAGTAGAGTGACCATAGCTACCATCACTGCACACCCCACTTGGTGCCAGGGTCTGTGTCAGGAGTGTACATGAATTAGCTTCCAAGAACCCTGATCACTCTTATTTATTTATTTATTTTACAGTACTGCCACTGAGCTACAGCCTCAGCCCTTTTTCCTTTTTTTTTTTTTTAAGTTGTTGATGGACCTTTATTTTATTTATTTATATGCGGTGTTGAGAATCGAACCCAGTGTCTCACACATGCCAGGCAAGTGCTCTACTCCATAGCCACAACCCGAGCCCTTCTTTTTACTTTTTATTCTAAGTTGCCCAGGCTGGCCTCAAACTTGGGATCCTCCTGCCTCAGCCTCCCGAGTAGCTGGGATTACAGGTGTGCTCCACCACACCCAGCTGTTTCTCAAATGAGGCAAGAGGATCAATTACATAGTCAGCAAGAGGCAAGGGCCAAGATTTGAGAGCAAGACTGCCTGAACTCTGGAGCAAAGGCCTTTAACTGCAAAAGATGAACACATGCAGGGAAGCACCCTGTCTCCGTTTTGGCTGCTATGACAAAATACCACAGACTGGGTGAGCCTTAAACCACAGACCTTTATTTCCCACAGTCTGGAGGCTGGGAAGTCAGGCCAAGATGGAGGTGCTGCGGACCGATTGGGTTCCTGGTGCGGATCAGCTGCTGGCTTGCTGCACGCTGCCCCCCTGCCGTCTCTGGGTGCTGGGGCGGGGGCTCTGGTCACTTCCTCTTCTTTTAGGAACACAAATCCTACCATAAGAGTTCCCCCTCATGACCACCTCAAACCTAATTAATTATTTCTCAAATGTGCCACCTCCTCCCTCACATTGGGGGTTTAGGGTTCAAACCTGTGAATTTTGGGGGGACACAGACATTCAGTTCATAACCTCAAGTTCTTCTGAGCCGTTGTAAGAATAGGGACATTGATGAAAGAAGCCAGAGAACAGACTAGGCATCATTGACCATGAAGGCTATGGGGGCCTTTAGAGATCACCTAAGGAGACTGCAGAGTACAGCTGAGAAAGGAGGTTCTGCGAGGGACCAGTGTGCCCTGGACCCAAGGCAGAGCCAGAGGTAGAACCTGGGGGTCCTGGCTTGCAGGCCCAGAGCTCTCCCCTTGACCCATCCCAGGTCACTGACAGCTTTCTCCTTCACCTCACCATTTCATCTCCCACTTCCTGTCATGTCAAAGACCTTCCGTAGACTCTGTGACAAGCACCCTTTTGCAGCCTGTAAAGAGACTTTTTGGGCCGGGTGCGGTGGTGCACATTTGTAATCCCAGTGGCTCTGGAGGCTGAGACAGGAGGATTGCAAGTTCAAAGCCAGCCTCAGCAAAAGTGAGGTGCTAAGCAACTCAGTGAGACCCTGTCTCTGAATAAAATACAAAATAGGGCTGGGGATGGGGCTCAGTGGTTAATTGCCCCTGAGTTCAATCCCTGGTACCCACTGCCAAAAAGAAACTTCTTGGACTAAAAATAAACCCCTAAAACACAAGCAACCAAACAATTCCTTCAATACTTCGCGAGATCCCTGAGTTATGCTCCTCTAAGAGTGTATTCAGAGATGTCTGATGTGCTCAACCCAGTGTCCCCCTTCCCTCTATCCTTCAGCCAATCCCTCCACTCACTATTGCAATCAAACCAAGGCAAAAACCCCCCAGAACAGTCTCAGTCCCAACTGAGGCTTGGCTTTGCCTACCTGACCTCCAGAACAGTCAGAGGACACAGAGGAAACAAATTCTCCTCCTTGTAGGACTGGATTCCAGCACCCTCCCTCTCTAGATTAAATCCTGTCTCATTACTGCCTGGACTGGAGTCGTTTACCTGGTCAGCCCTCCAGTCTCCCGGGCTCTGTGTTGGGAGGGCTAGTAAGCCACAGCTGGGTTGAGCTTGCTTGGTGCGACCCGGATGGGGTGGGCCGAGCAGGGGTCGGAGCTATACTACCAGCTCTCTTGTTTCCAGTGCTTTGCTGGAAAACCAGCTCTCAAACAGAACAAAACCAACAAAAAAACCTAGTGTGCACAAGACCCTGGGTTCAATCTCCAGCACTGCCAAACAAACAAGAACCCCGATTCATATTTTGTCGATATCTGTGGAAGGAAATTTTCTATAACAGCCAACTGCAGGCTACCAGTGGACTGAATGACAGTCCTGAGCATTAACACTTGGCTCTTGTGCGCTCACCTGGCTGGGTCCAGCACTCGCATGCCCCTATGTGCCCACCCATGGCCCCCAGAGGTCCTCGATGCAGGGGCAGTTTTTAATTTTATCTCAGCCTTTGGCATGTGTCTGATGAACAGTCTAGGAAAACCAAGTCCCAGACAGTACATCTCTCCTCACTCCCAGGTTCCAGCCACAGGGGAAAGAAGCAAACAGTGCAAAGCCTTGATGTTTGAAAGGCTTTTCTCTTCCGAGGAGTTCAAAGCAGTTGCTGCGTCTGATCTTACCTTATCCTCCCAACACCCCAGGGGAAGTGGGGAGATGGCAGGGATGATTTTGGTCTCCCTTCCTGAAAGATGGGGACACTGAGGCCCAGAAAGCTCAGAAAGCTCATTCAAGGCCACCAGCAGTTGGGAGCCTGGCTGTGTCTCCCAGTCTCAATCTCCTGTCCCTTCCCCCACTCCACCTTCTTATGACTTTGCAGCAGGGATGGAGAAGCCTGAGATCTCCCTGTGGTTTTCCCAGACAGAACCCAGTCTCTACTTCCCAGCTCTCCCAGTCTCAGACCACACACACCCTTAGCACCTCCAGGGGAGCTGGCCCGACAGGCTTCCCTTGGGGCTGAGCCAGCTCTGCCTCTGCTCATTAGCAGGTCTGTTTCCAGGTGGATCTACCACCGGGTCATTAAAGCAATAAACAAGTTCCCAATTGTCGGTGGGCTAGACCTGGCACCCACTGCTCCCTGCATTGTGCTGACTTCCAGTGGCCCACACAGCCCCTGAAACAATGCCTCACTTCCTCCCAGGAAGCGGCAGACCCGAGCCAGCCTCCTGGGCTCGCCCGTGTGCTCTGGCCAAGCCATTGTCTCTAAGTCCTACGGGTGCAGCCATTCCCATGACTAGGGTAGTTGCATCCTCTTTGCAGTCCAAAAGTACGAGGTCAAGGGACGAGGGCAGAGAGCTACAGCTCTCCTAAAGAGGTCATTGTCCAAATCCCCACAGCCAGAAGTCCTGTGGCTCTGACTGCATATGAAGCCCATGCCTCCGCTTCTCCCTGGAATAGGGATGCAAAGAAGAATCTAGAGGTAAATGCAGGGAAGGAGCCTTGGCCAAGCCTCTCATCTTCCTGGCACACTTTTTTCTCTGTGTTCGCCAGAATCTTTCCCTGTGTCTCCAGAAAGTTTGTGCACTTATCCACATGGAAGGGCTGAGGGGTAGCCAAGAGTAGATGATCAGGACATCCAGCCATGTCTGGTAGAGAAACAGTGACAAGCTCAGGGTTTTGCTTCTCATGGGAGTCTCGGGGGCATTCCATTGGCTCCCTCTCAAAGTTGGTCATCAGGGACCTACTCGGGGGTCCCCACCTACCCAGGTTTCTTTCTTTGCAACAACTGCCCGGATTTCTCAGATGGAATGGTGCTTTAGGGGAGGAGGAGATTGGGGACAAAGGGAGCTATGGGAAAGGTCAAGAACCTGTGCCACATGGAGGCCAGGGAAAGCTGGCCCTGTGGCCCACAAGGAGGGCTGAGGTCTGAAGGCAAAAGGACCAGAGAAGGTGTGCCGTCTCCCGCCCTTGCCAAGATCCTGCAAGCACGGGGAGGCCCATGCAGTTCGTGGAGGGCCAACTCCGCAACAGCTAAACATTATTTGCTGTCTGCTTAGCCTTGGCCCCGCGCCCTGGCCCGAGGAAGCACAGACGGCTCATCCCTAAAGCCAGCCAGCCGGTAGGGGCTACTAGAGGCAGATGAAGGTGCCAGATTGGCATATGAACAGAACCATAGAGTATTGACACTTTTGTGTCTGGCTCCACCCAATTGTTACATGTATCAGAAACTAGTTTCCTTTCTATTGCTGAGCAGATCCCACGGTGTGGCTGTACCAAGATTTGTTCATCCATTCACCTGTTGATGGGCATTTGGATTGTTTCCAGTTGGGGGCTATTAGGAGGAATAAAGTTTCCTTCAACATTAATTTTTACAAGTTTTTGTGGATATATATTTTAATTTTTTCTTGGGTATATATCTAGTAGAAGAATCTTTGGGTCTTATGATAAGTAGATGTTAAGTTTTTATAAGAGATTTCCAAAGTGGTTGAGATATTGTGCACACCCACTGCAAGGAAACCATGATGTCCTAGTTGTTCTTTATTCTTGGCCACACTTGCTATTGTTGTCTTCTTCTTTTAGCCATTCTGATGCAATTGTAATGAGAGCTCATTGTGGTTGGAATTTGCATTTTCCTTGCTAGCTAGGAAGGTTGAAGTTGCCTCTGGCTATTGAGATTTTTTGGGGGGGAAGGTGAAAAGACTTTTGTCCTTTAAAAAAATCAAATATTTTGTCCTTTAAAAAAAGACTGAGAGAGCTGGCATCAGGGCTCAGTGGTAGAGCACTTGCCTAGCATGTGTGAAGCACTGGGTTTGATCCTCAGCACCACATATAAATAAATAAAATGAGTTCATTGACAACTAAAAAAATTTTTTTAAAAAAATGAGTCTTCTCATTATTGAATGTTAAGTGTTCTTTATATATTCTGAATATAAGTCTTTTGTCAGATATATGAATTGCAAATATTTTTTTCCAGGCTGTGATCCGTGACTTCCCTTTTCATTTCCTAAAAATGTTCTTTGAAGAGAAGTTTCCAACTTCAGCGTAGTCAAGTTTAGATGTTTCTTTGATGGCTGAAGATATCCTGAGAAACCTCTGCCTACCCTAACGGCAGAAAGATTTTCTCCTATTTTTTTGTTTTGTTTTGTTTAGAATTTTTTCATTTTATCTCTTATGTTTAGGTCTATGATCCATTTCTACTTTATTTTTTTGTTTTTATGGGGTCAGGGACAAGGTACATATTCTTTTCCCTTACAACCATAAAGCTGCCAAAAATCAATTGACAAAATGTCTGGGTCTATTTCTATTTTCATTGATCTGCAGATCCATCCTTATGTTAATTAATATCATACTGACTTGATCATCATCATAGGTCTTTCTTTCTTTTGATTGATTGATTGATTTAGTGGTACTAGGGATTGAAACCAGGGACACTCTATTACTGAACTACACCCCCCCAACACTTTCTTTTTTTTTTTTTTAAATATCTTTACTTCATTTTTTTTTAATATGGTGCTAAGGATCGAACCTAGTGCCTCACATGTGCTAGGTGAGCACTCTACCACTGAGCCACAACCCCAGCCCTCACCCCCCAACACTTTCTGTGTTTCATTTTGAGACAGGGTCTGGCTAAGTTGTCCAGGCTGGTGTGGAACTTGTGATCCTCCTGCCTCGGGCTGTCACTGTGTCCAACCTCATTGTAGATATTGAAACTAGGGGATATGGCTCCTACTTTGCTATTCTTTTCTTTCTTTCTTTCTTTCTTTCTTTCTTTCTTTCTTTCTTTCTTTCTTTCTTTCTTTTTCTCTTTCTTTCTTTTTCTTTCTTTCTTTCTTTTCATATTTTAATGTATTTATTTATTTAGGTACCAGGTATTGAACTCAGAGAGACTTGGCCATTGAGCCACATCCCCAGTCCTATTTTGTATTTTATTTAGAGACAGGGTCCCATTGAGTTGCTTAGCACCTAGTTTTTGCTGAGGCTGGCATTGAACTCCATTGTGTCTCAGCCTCCTGAGCCGCTGGGATTACAGGCATTCTCCATTGCATCCGGCTAATGTGTTTATTTATTTAATATTTATTTTTTAGTTGGACACAATATCCTTATTTTATTTATTTTTATGTGGTGCTGAGGATCGAATCCAGGGCCTCACACATGCTAGGCAAGCACTCTACCACTGAGCCACAGCCCCAGGCCATGTATTTATTTTAATCCTAACCACATTTGGATTGTGAAGAGGTCAAATATCTACCAAGCAAATACACAATAACCCCAATAATTACAATAATTTTTAAAAATGTTTTTATTGTGGCATCACAATTACACATAATAGTGGGACTCATCGTGACATACCCCAGTTTGTTCCCTTTCTTTTCTCAGTGCTTCCCATTTCTTCCCCACTTCTCCCTCCTCCAGGCTGTTTTTCAAGATAATTTTGGATATTCTAGGTCTTTTGAGTTTTTACATAAATTTTAGAATTAGCTTGTCGTTCTGCAAAAATTACTGAGTGATTATGATTGGGTTGCTTGAATCTATAAATTTTGGAGAATTAACATTTTACCAATATTGAATCTTTTCATTCATGAACCTGATATAGCTTTTCATTCACTTAGATCTTTGATTTTTCTCAGGAATATTTCATAATTTATAGTATAAATGTCTTACAATCTTTCATTAAATTTATCTCTAAATATTTCATGTTTGTTGACGTTAATGTAAATGGTGCCCTTATATTTCATTTTCCAATTGTCTGTTACACTACTACATAGAAATACAAATACAAATTTTTTACCCCCAGTGCTAGGAATTGAACCCACGGCTTTACAATGCTGGAAAAACATCTTACTGCTGAGCTATATCCCCAGCCCCTTACAATTGACTTTGTACATTGACCTGGCATTCTGCAACCTTGCTCAATTTACTTATTAGTTCTGGTAGTTGGTAAATTCTTTGGGTTTGGGCTGGGGATACAGCTCACTTGGTAGAGTAGTGCTTTCCTCGAATGCACAAAGCCCTGGGTTCAATCCCTAGCACCACCAAAAAAAATTTGGTGGTGGTAATGGGGTTACATGCATATCATATTGGCTGTGAATAAAGATGGTTTTATTTCTTCCTTTACTATTTCAGGATTGGAGGTACAGTTTAGTGGCAGAGCACTTGCCTGGCATGTCAGAGGCTCTGAGTTCAACTCCTAATACCAAAACAAAAACAGCAACCATTGAATACCCCACATTCTTGGAATACCATAATTGGTCCTGATTTTCTTTCTTTCTTTCTTTCTTTCTTTCTTTCTTTCTTTCTTTCTTTCTTTCTTTCTTTCTTTCTTTCTTTCTCTTTGCAAAATGTGAAGGCTTTTATGTCTGCATTTACAAGATATACTAGTTATGGTTTATGTTCCTTACAATATCTTTGGTCATGGGTATTGCTGCTACTGTCCAACTTTCATTGTAGAACCTTCCTCCTGTTTTCTAGAACAATTCATGTATGATTGGGATTATTTCATCCTTAACCGTCTGATAGAATTTTACGAGTTTTTATATAATTATAAATACAAGTTTGTATATAGAGAAGTTTATTCAGATGTTCTGTTTCTTCTTGGGCCAGTTTTGGTGATATGTGTGTTTCAAGTAATTTGTCCATTTCATCTAAGTTGCCAGGTTTATTCTATAAAGTTGTTAATAATTCTCCCTTGTAATCTTTTTGGTGGCTGGAGGATCTGAAGTGGGGGCTGTTTTCCTTCCTGATAGTGGTGACTCGTGCCTTTCCTCTTTTGTTGTTGATCAATCTGGCGAGAGGGTTATCAATTTTATTGATCTTTTGAAGGAACTAGCCTTTACTCTCATTGATTTCCTTTATTTTTGGTCTGTTTCTTGTTTCACCAATTTCCATTATTGTCTTTATTAGTTTCTTCCCAGCATTGCTTTCTGAAGGTCATGGAAGGGTATAGGTTTCCACTCCCATCTCCCATCATAAACTACTGAAGGTCAGAGTAAAAAAGGATATCTTCTTCCATTTCCTCATTTTATAGGTGAACAGAAATCCAAGGGGGAAGCAATTTTCCTCAGGCCGCTTGGTTTTCTTCCAAGGCCAACACATTTATTCATTTATTCCTTCCTTTCTTCATTAATATATTCTATTCGCCCATGTGAGATATATTTGGTGAGCTGATTCTATGAGCCAGAGGCTGTGTTCTAAGAACAAAGATGAATAAATCTCAGTCTTCGCTTTCAAAAATCTCCTAGCCTATGGAGGGAGACAGCAAGTTATCAGCCAGTGCAGTGACAAGTGCCAAAGCAGAGATATCTCAGAGCACATGGGAACTCCAGGGAGAGAGCAGAACTCTGAGGGCCCATCTGCGTGATGTGGACAGGACAAGGAAGACTGCAGAGAAGATCTGCTTAAAATAGATCCACCATGCCAAATAATGCTTTTTCGCTCCAGAAAGAGCTTTGTGAATTTAATAAAAATTTGTTTAAATACAGCAAATAGAAAGCGATGTAAATCTCAATAAGCAACCAACCATTAATCGATTAGTTAATTTTGTCCAGTCTTGTTTTATGAGGTGTAGGAGAACATAGATTACACAGATGATTTAGTCATGCTTTCTAGAGAGTAGATATTCTCCCAGATTCCCAGTAATGGGTGTGTGTGTGCGTGCGTGTGTGTGTGTGTGTGTGTGTGTGTGTGTAATGACAGATCAAAACTAGGGCCTCTTGCATACTATGCAAAACTATAGGAGGTTTTTTTAAAAAATGCTATTTATTAAACTAAAAAAAAATTTGTATTGCTTTTTGCATTATTAAGGATCAACCTCCAAACGTAGCATGTGCTATGCAAGTGCTCTACCCCTGAATTACATCCACAGCCCTTTCTATTTTTATTTTTGAGACAGTAAGCTCCTGCCTCAGCCTCCTGCATCTCTGGGATTACAGACATGTGTCACCACACCCAGCCCTAAAATTAGTTTTTAATTGATGTATTATAATTACACATAATAGTGGGATACATTGTGACATATGTGTACATGCGCAAAACAAAATTTGGTCAATTTCCTCTCCTAGTACCTTCCCTCCCGTCTACCTTGGTCCCCTTAATGTACTGTCCTGGTGCGCCTCCCTTCTAATTACACCAGACTCCCCTGACTTTTCCCTTTTGTTCTCTTCAGCTTCCACATATGAGAGAAAACACATGATCCTTGACTTTCTGAATTTGGTTTATTTTGCTTAACATAATACTCTTGAGCTCCATCCATTTTCCTGCAAATGACACAATTTTGTTCTTCTTTATGGCTGAATAAAATGCCATTATGTACACACACCACATTTTCTTTATCCATTCATTCATTGACATTCACGTAGGCAAGTTCCGTAATTTGGTGATTGTAAATTGTGCTGCTATAAACATGGGTATGCATGTGTTGCTATAGTACGCTAACTCTTTGGGATTAATATTGAGGGGTCATATAGATAGGTCATATGGTGGTTCCATTCCTATTCTTTGAAGGGACCTCCATACTGATTTCCACAGTGGTGAAGCTTGTCCTCTTTATAGATATCATACTATTATATCCTAAAATAAAAATAATAGAAATCTTTATTGAGAACTCTAATCAGCTCTATACAGGGAAAAATACCTTAGATATTGGGAGACAACTTCAAGGAACCTTCTACAAGGATGCCTCCTTTGGCCGTGGAATCATGCAGGATTATGACTGTTAGCTGACTTCTTCTAAGCACTGGGGATGCAGAAGTGAACAAGAGAGATGAGTGGAGAGGAGCTACTGTCTCCTTACTGAGTGGGGAGACCAAATTCCCAGTGGTAGGCTTCCATAGTGTTTTCTGTGGTGGAGAAATCTGCAGGATTTCAGGACTGCTTCTGTCTGCAAAGCTGAAGAAATCCCCGGAACTGTGACTGGGGAAGCGATGTGGGAGTACTGAGCCAAGAGTTGAAGATTTGGAGAAAAATCATTATTGGTGGTGGTGATGGGGTCAGTATGGTGTTGATGTGACGTCTACTGATGAAAGCTTGTTTTTTAACAGAATACATTGTTCAGCTCGTGTAGATTACTTATTATGAAAAATATGTGCAAAGTGGGGACAATGGCTAAGACTTTTCCAGGACTCAAGAGAACAGGAGGCAGTGAGCAGGCTTTTCTGGACTCAGAGGCCCAACCAGGAAGTGCAGCAGATCACCACCATCATGTACCCTGGTGACAGGGAAGGGCCCTCTTTCTTGCCTATAGGAGTAACCCAGAAGGAACATATCTGATTATTTTTTCAAAGTTCCCAGGAGCATGATTCCTGCCTGGTCATGTATTCCAATCTCTTAAAATAAAGGAAGGTTTGCGGGGAGAATTACATGCTAGCAAGAACAGACATAGCTGCTCTAACAGAGGCCTATGTCCCAGCGGCTTATACAAGAGCAATTTATTAGCCTCTCATTAGTTGTCTAGGAATAAACATGGCCAGACTTTGGGAGGGCTCATGGTGTCAGGGACCCAGACTCCTCACTTATTTTCAGTGCCCTGCTTTTATCTCATGGCCTGGGAAAATGGTTACAGCTCTTGCCATGATACCCAAATTCTGGCAGGCAACAAGAGAAAGAGACAAGGGGAGAATACACCCTTTCTCTGAAGGACAAGACCAGGAAGTGGCATATATCACTTTGCGTTGGTCCTACAGGGCAGAACCAGGAAGTGCGCATCACTCTGCTTTACAGCGCAGAACGGGAAATGATATAGTTCTTCCATTTAGGGTAGAAACTGGGCCCATGGCCATGCTTCGTGGCAAGTGGGCTAGGAAATACAGTCTTCAGTGGGTAGTCATTTTCTTGACTAAAACTTGTGTTACACTAGAAGGGAAAAACAGATACTGCAGGACAACTGGCAGTATCTGACATAAGAACCTCCTATAGCCAGGCACACTGATGGATGCCTGTAACCCCAGCTACTGCTGAGGCTGAGGAGGATCTCAAGTTCAAGGACAGCCTGGGCAACTTGGTGAGACCCTGTCTCAAAATAAAACAAAAAGGGCAGGGGATGTAGCTCAGTGGTAGAGCACCCACCTAGCACATGCTAGGTTTGGGGTTTAATCCCTAATAATGCCAAAAGTAATAAAAAATTTTAATAAATTTTTTAAAAATAAGAACCTCCTATAATTTTGCATGGAAGGAGGATAGATCATTGGTAATAGGTAAATAAAGTTTTGTTAGACTAAAAATTTTCCTTCCCTCCCCTTCGCTCCCCTCCCTCTCTCCCTCTCTCTCCCCTCCTTCCTTCCTTCCTTCCTTCCTTCCTTCCTTCCTTCCTTCCTTCCTTCCTTCCTTTCTCGGTTCTGGGGATTATATCAGGGTGCCTTATGGCTGAGTTACCCCCAGCTCTTTTTATTTTATTTCTTATTTTGAGACAGGGTCTCACTAAGTTGCCTAGGGTCTCACTAAACTGCTGAAGTTGCCTTTGAACTTGCAATCCTCTTGACTCAGCCTCCCTAGCCACTGGGATTCCAGTAAACTTTATTATTATTTTTTAATTTACTTATTTTATGTTTTCATTGTGGTGCTGGGGTGGCAGGACTTCATACATGCTAGACAAGCCCCAGACCCCTTAGCCACACTCCAGTCTATAGACTACAAATTTCATTCCAGGAACCTGGTTCTTTTTGCTCATCATTTTCTCTTCATTGTCTAGCAGTGTTTATAGTACATACTAGATTCTCAGCATATATTTGTCAAACAAATGAATGAGAGCAGCTGAATGTGAGAGGGATTCCGGAAGACAGGCACTCACTCCACTGTGCCTCCTAAGGACTTTGGTGGTAAGGATCCAGACCATCTTGTTTTCCTGCTCAGATTAAACCTGAGCAGTATACACCGGTGCTTCCTGAAGTGACATTTCTGACCACTCTGAGAAGTAGCGTGGTCCCTTTATAGACTTGGTCTAATGTCTTGAGATGATGTGGTATTCACAGAGCAAGTAAAAGCAAACAAACAAAGAGTGCTGGTGCTGGGGATTGAACCCAGGGCCTTAGCACACATTAGATAAGTGCTCTCTACAATGAGCTACAGCCCGAACCCCTTATAAGGAGAAATCTGACAGCATATAATGTGAGAAAGCTTGTCTATTCCAACCATTCTAACGTGTTATCACTATAAGACTATAAGCAAATCTAGGGTCTTCCCGGGGGGGACTTTTGCCCCAGTCTTTCCTATTACATAGACTGATTCTTACAGAGAGGAGGGGCCAGCTTTGGAGCAAACGGGGCATCCATGAGGGGTTTCTGGGAGCGCCAACTGGAGAAGGCAGAGCATCCAGCCTCCTCTGGCTGGGCCTGAGCTGACCTCGGAGGGACTCCCCTGAGGGCTGTGTTTCCATCCTCCACATTTAATCAGCTGAGAGAATTGAAAACATAAAAAATTGAAGATAATACAGCAGTCAATAAAAAGATAAAGTAAACTAAGAAGAAATAAAAAGATGGTTAAAAAAAAACAGTGGAAAAAAGTGGGGGGGGGCAGGCAATAAAGTAATAATATGAGCTAAAAATAAACCAAATAAGCTGAAAAGAAATTAAAAGATAGAACAAAGACACGATAAGGCAAAGGTTAGGAATAAAAGATGGAGAATAAAGAGATAATACAATAACAATAAATCTAGAAGATAAGATGAGATAAAAGGAAATAATATGAAATAGCTAGAAGAAAGACCAAAGAGATTAAAAATACCGAGATAAGTAAAATCATTAAAACCAGAAAAATAAACGACTAAAGGGATTAAAACAATAAAATGTGTTAAACCGATACCAAAGAAATAAAAAATCCAAAAGACTCAGCTCTGGGGAAAGAGAATAATAGATCAATTTTGTTTCAAGTTAAAATAACGCATCAATGCAAGTACAAAGGCCTACCCCCTCAGGAGGACTTACTCTTTGAGTGAAGGGAGCCTCAAGGTCCTGCAGACCACCCAGGTTCTAGGCATCTGTATCAATCTGTAGGGCTCCGGTAACAAAGTACTGCAGAGTGAGTGGCTTCAAAAACAGATACTGGGGCTGAGATACACAGCTCAGTGCACGAGGCCGTGGGTTCAATCCCTAGCACTGCAAACAAAACAAAACAACAACAAGAAAAAACCCAGAAATGAATCTTCTCACAGTCCTGGGGGCTGGAAGTTCATGACCCAGGTGATGGCAGGGTTGGTTCCTTCTGAAGGATATGAAGGGGAATCTGTTCCAGGCTTCTCTCCTTCACTTGTAATTGGCTGATGACTCTTCACATTGTCATCCCTCTGTATGTGTCTGTGTCCAAGTTTCCTGGACTTAAAGAATACCAGTCATGTTGGAGTAGGGCTTATCCAAATGACTGCATTTTAACTATGTTCCATTCAGGAACCTAGTCACCTCCCAAAGGTCCTGCCTCCTAATCCCATCACATTTTTGATTTCAACATATGGATTTGGGAGACCAACAAACATTCAGACTGCAGCACATGAGATCAGAAGCGTATGGAGTGCACAGGTCTGAAAACCCTTCTCTCACCCCGGGTCCCTGCACTTGATTCCAAGCTCTGTTGTCACCAGTAATTCTGGAACAAGGGGCTCTTGCACTGGGCCTTGAAAGTTATGTAGACAACCCTGCCGGCCGCCTCCACTTCCCACATGTCCTGATGAGAAGCAAAGGATAAGCCATGGGGCTCTTTTGGACTGTGAGCTGTCTATCCAGAGCTGGTTTGAGGCCTGGGTACAGTTCCTAGTATAAGGTAAGCCCTTCAGAGGAGGAGGAGGAAGGGATCGAAGGCCTTTGATTCTGGCCCCAAGGCTTCCTGTCTAGGCTTAATTCCCCAGTGGGCTCTTAGGTAGAGCACAAGCCTTAGGGTCACCCCCTCAAGTGTTCAGTCTTCAGACTTGGCCTGTCCTAGCCCTGTTCCCTTCAGGATCTCCCTGGGCCACCCTGGCAGAAACCCAAAAGGGTGGGAGAGGGGAGAGATGAAAGGAAAGAGAAAGGATCTGTCTCTTTGGATGGCCGCCCTCCTCCTCCTCCTCCTCCTCCTCCTCCTCCTCCTCCTCCTCCCCCCCCGTTGCCATGACGACCAGAACAAAGCCTCTCTTTCCACTCTTTTCTGGATTGTTAATTGTCTTTGCTCCATGGTGCCTTTGTTAATTGTTGCCAGTCCCTCCCAGGATGGGGATCTAGGTTTCCTCCAGACAGGAAGAAGGGTTTAAAAGAAAAAGAGTAAGTGGTGGGGGTGGGGCACTCTAAACCAGGTGGTGAGGGTGGAGGTGGGGGAAAGG
>NW_026000016.1:47435086-47530881 GCF_001458135.2 Marmota marmota marmota
GAGGGTGGAGGTGGGGGAAAGGAGGGGGAGGCAGCACCGGGATGCTCCACTGGGCCCAGGCTTCTGGAGGGAACCACCTCTTCACTGCCCTCCCCACGTTCCATCAGCTGCCTTTCCAGGTGGGGCCCAAAGGCCCCCTCTATGGGAAGAGATGGAAGATGATGAGAAAAGAAAAGGAAAAAAACCAGTGTCCTGTGTGTTCATGTGTGTGTGCACATGTGTGTATGTGGGTGGGGTGTCCCTCTGAGAAAGGGAGGTGGCCCTGTCTTTGTACTGTACCCATTCCAGTGGGCCAGTAAGACTTGCAGCCTGATTGCTAACCCCACCTCCAGAATTTAGGAGTCCGGTTAAATATGGAGAGAGAGAGAGAGAAAATTAGCCCTGAAGGTGAGCATGACCACTCCCCACACTCAATTCCCCAAGTAGCTAAACTTCTGAGGATGGAGTGGAGAAGTTTTAGAAATGTGTGTGTATGTGTGTGTGTGTGTGTGTGTGTGTGTAAAGGACACAAGTCTCCAACATAAGCTGAGCCCATGCACCCAGTGGGGTCCCTATACGTGTGAGTGCAAGTGTGTTGCAGGATAGTATGGTTTGGGTCCTCTAGGAGAAAGTCCTCCAGTTGGGGGACAGCTGGCTGTTACAGAGAAAGCAGAGAGCTTTTTACCACTGGACCTTCTTCCAAGATCCAGGTTAAAATCTAGTACACGGACTAACATTCAAGTGCTGGTTTAAATGATTCAGATTCTAAATGTTAGTGGATAAAGCCCATTTTGCCCACCATGCGTTATGACAAACACTGAAGCAATGGATTTTGCAAGACAGTTCATTCATGAGGCAGGCAAATTTGAGTGCCCAAGTCTCAAGTCCATCCCCACTAAGGATAGGAGCTATGAGATAAAGAAGCATGGTGGTCTAAAGCATGGAAGTGGTGATTGAAGGTAAGAAAAAGTGACATGGGACAGTGGTGTATGCATGCATAATCAAAATTCCTGGCTTTTCCTGGGAAGCACATTCAGAAAATGGCACTGTTAGCTTATTCTGAGGGTAGAATTTTTGACCTCTGACATCAAAAGGTTACCCAAAGAACACCTGCGCAGACTCAAGTGAAGGGCTGATGGTTTTACCAGGTTTGATTTCGGCAAAGCAAGCTTCAAATTCCTGAAAAACAACTCAGACAATGGTTACCATCATGACAGTACAGCAGAGGTGCTACGTAGGGGAAGACTGATGGGAATGCGCTGCTCAGCTAGGTGACTTCTGAAATTGGTAATAAAAACAAGTAACTAAGGGCAAATGAAGCCAGAGGATTTATTAAGTTTCATAAGGATCATAAAACTTCCCGGAAGAGAAGCAGCCTGGGATACTGGACAAAGCATGGATCTGAGAGCCAGAAAATCTGGGTTCAAATGTCAGCTCTTGCCCCTTCACTATGTGGTCTCGGAACACTTCCTTCACCTGCGTGTCATTTTCCTCATTTGTAAAATGGAACTGTCCCCATCTTCACAGAGCTGTTGAAGATCCTGTGAGTAGAGTACCAGGCCTGGGGCAAAACACCCCTCTTCTCTGTGTCTCATTCTCTTCTATTGCTCAAAGAAGGAGCTGAAGGAGATGTTTCTGAAAGGCTGATTCCTTCTAGATTTTGTATTTTCAGATTCTGATAGGCGAATGCAACATTCAGTGACTCAAACTGTCACTCTCTTCTTCCTCCCCCTCCCTTTCCCCTTCCCTTTCTACCTGGGATGAGGATTCAACCCAGGGCCTTGAGCAGGCTACACAAGTGCTCTACCACTGAGCTACATTCCAGCCCTTTTGATTTTTCATTATGAGATGGGGTCTTGCTAAGTTATCCAGGGAGGTCTCAAATTTGGGATCCTCCTGCCTTAGCCCCCCAAGTAGCTGGGATGACAGATGTGTGCCACCCTGACTGTCTACCTATCACCTTCTTGATTAGCTCTGTCCCTGAGTATGACTCTCTGGAAAACCCAAGTAGAACTGAGTAGAAGCCACTGGAGTTCCACCCAAAGGCAGTGACTCAGAAAAGTCACCCCTGTGGGATGAGCCATGGTGAGAGACTCCAAGGCTTAGGTACGTCATCTCACATCTCTGGTGGTCAGTATTTGGAAAAGCACTTGCTTAGTCAATAGGATAAAGGGCTGGTACCAGACATGGAGGGGCAGGCGCTGGTGATTGGAGGGGCAAACAAGATAGAGCTCAGGCAGAGACTAGAATTCCAGTGCATCCTCCCTTTTCCCCATTCCCCAGCTGTCTTTCTCCTTTGAGCTTTCTCTCCTCACCTTGCAGAGCTCCTGAGGAAAGTAATTCACACCATTCTGCAAACTTAAGCCTTTTATGGCTTCTCCTGAGGCATTTGCATGTGGCACCTAGTCTCTAACCTTGGAGGTTAAGGGGACACAGGCACCTCAGCCCCACTCATGGCCCACGAGCCCACTTGATGGCTGCACCCCCAGAAGCCAATCTGAGTCATTCCTTCAGCAACTATTTCTTGAGCACCTACCACTCTGGAAATGCAATGGAGACCAAGGCAGACAAGGCCCCTGTCTCACAAAGCCTATATAGTCCAAAGGGGAGCAGAGAAAGTACAGGAAAACAGGAAAGAGATTAAATAAGTACCAATTGTGGCAAGTGCCATAAAGGAAGCAGACCGGAGCTGGGAAAGAGAATAGAAGTGGGATGGGGTGGAGGGTGATTTCAGATGGAGGGAAGAGGGAACATGAAAGCAGGGGATGGAAAGGAGCCTGTCTGGGAAGAGCAGGGTTTGGCAAGTACTTTCCAGGTGAAGAGATATTTATAGGGAGATATTACAGGAATTGAAGTGTATTTTTTTTCCTTTTTTCTTTTTTTGAACCAGAGATTGAATCCAGGGATTCTTAACCACTGAGCCACATCCCCAGCTCTTTTTATTTGAGACAGGGTCTCACTAAGTTACTTAGGGCCTCATGAAGTTGCTAAGGCTAGCTTTGAACTTGTGATCCTCCTGCCTCAGCCTCACAAGCCACCTGGGATTACAGGTGTGAGCCACCATGCTCAGCAAGGATTGAAGCCTTAAGGCAGATCTTTCCATAGGGGGATCTGATTGGGACTGGGAAAAGTGTGGGATATAACTGTGAAGGACTGGAGAATGCATTGAAGGGAGGGTCCTGAAAAATAAACCATTGTCGATAAACTGGCAGTTTGGGCTGGGGATGTACCTGAGTGATAGAGCACTTGCCTAGCATGCATGGAGGCCCTGGGTTCAATTTCCAACACTACCAAAGCCAAAACCAAAAGAAACAAAGAAAAATTAGGGGTTTGCCCAGTTAAGCAAACTATTGTCCAGAGAAGCGAGTGGTGGTTTGTTCAGATAAATTGATTTCCAGTAAGTTCCTGAAGCAAATAATGAAAGTTATGTACTGGTTTGCAGTATTATCTTCCTGGGCAAGAACTTTCTGGAATGCAAACGGCCTTAGTGTTATGGTGTGGCTAAGTGCAATAAAGGAAGCAGGGGGCTGGGAAAGAGAATAGAAGTGGGATGGGGTGGAGGGTGATTTTAGGTGGTCTCAGCTCTCAAAGGCAGGGAGGCTGTGGTAGTCTAGCTGAATGATGACGATGTGACCTTGCTAAGGTGGGAACAGTGAAGACAGAGAAATGGAGGGACTGGGACGTGTTTTTGGAGAAAGACCAATGGCATTCACTAAACAGACTAGATGGGAAAGAGGAATCAAAGGTGACTGTCCGTTTTTTGCCACCGAAGAAGTGTAGTCCTAGTTATTGAGATGGGGGAATGGCAGAGAGTATAAACAGGCTCCAGGATGGTAGTGGTTAAAGGTTCAGTTTTAAACATAAGTCTAGGATGTCTGTGAGACCCCTCAGTAGAAATGTCAAGCGCATATTTGGGCATGCGAGTCTAAAGTCTTAGAGATTGAAGTAAAAAAGTGGACTGTGGAAATCTCTTAGGAGAGAAGGCAGATAAGGAGGAAAATAGGGTGTAGGAGATCTTGGTCCACAGGAGCACCCACCTGGAGACCAAGGTGGAGAAGGAGCATAAACAAGGGAAGCTGATCAAGGCAGTCTGAGGGCAAGGCGAACTCAGGAGAGTGCAGAATCATGTTGCCAGTGTTTCAAGGAGGGAGCGGCTGATTGGGTTAAATGGTGTAAATTTGGTGAGTATTCCTGGGAAGTGGTATGGTAATATAGAAAGATCTAGAATTCTCAATCAGGTAATTTTTTTTTCCATTTACAATCTGTGACCTTGAGCTTCCTTTTTCTCCCCTCTAAAAAGGTATAATGACACACCCTCAAAGATTTGGGGCAAGGTGCAAATAGATGTTTTATAGGAAAGTAGTACTGTGCCTAAGGCATAGTAGGCAGACCCTCAATGTCTGAATTTGGTGGTAGTGACTGAAGAGGCCTGATACCAATGAGATAAAGTTGATGGTGGAATATTGGAGATGAGAGTGCACCTCTCGCCTCCCTGTTCTTCCCAACTCAATCTGCTGTGGCCAAGGGAAGTTACGAAGAAGGAAGCACCGTGAAGTTCCCCCACTGGAGCCGAACAGAGGCTAGAGAAAAACACCAGCAGATGGAAATCACAGGAGCCTCGTCTGGGAAGAGCAAAGGATACGTGGAACATGGGGAAACTCTTTCATGGGTTTCTGAGATGACTTCAACCAGTCATCCTCAAAACAGACCATCAAGAGTCAGAGCTGACTTCTCCCACCCTGCTCCCCTACCTGTTCACTCCTTTGCATCCCTTTATTCCTAGGTTAGCTCAGGCCTGCACCATTTTTTACCCTGGTCATTGCCTCTCTCTTTGTTTCCAACTAGACAGATCTTATCAGAGACCTTACTTTGAATCCCTTAGCTCACCCCCACCCCTAACCCCGTTCCTTTCCATCAGACAACCAATCAATAAGCTATTTATTAAGGGCCCACTCTTGGCAGAGTCCTGGTTAGGCACACAGATTTCCCTAACAGTGAACCAAAGATCTATCTCAGTCCTGTGGAGCTTACAGTCTAATAGGGAAAACAGACATAGGTGATTACCATGCTATCTGCCATCAAGGGGTTTTCAGAGCCCACAAATGAGGCACCTCACCCAGATTTGGGCCATCAAGAAAGGCTCCTGGAAGAGTTGACCCAAAAGGCTCAGACCCAAAAGGTGAATAAAGGGAATGAGCCAGGGAAGGCAGTGGGTGAAGGATGTGGAAAATCACAACCCCCAGAGAGAAAAGGAAGCACAATAAGCCCCAGGGAGAAAAGCAGAACAATGCGCTCCGGACTTTCACAATTTCTCATATCTACAGCTATTCCCCTGACTGCCCAACAGACACATCCCTGCGATGACTCAGCCTCACTGAACCCTATAAAACTCAGACCCCTAGAGTAACCACTTGCCATTTTCCTCTTGAAAATGTGCCCCTCTGCTGCTGGATAAACCATCCCTGATCTGTTGAGGTCTGTCTCTGTTTCTCTTTCTTTCTCTTCCATTTGCTTCAGTGGAGGAACGATGAAATCCAAAGCCCTTAGAAGGCCTTGGAAGCCTCACTGGCTATTACCTGATGAAGACCAGCCACCCACACTGGGCACACACAGGGTAATTTGCAGTTTTATAAATTGCTGCACCTTTAGCCTGTCCTCTTCCAATGGTCCCTCCAAGTTCAGATGAGGCCTCCCCCAAAAGACTGATTCCAGTCCTTACATCCTAAGGCCCTCAGTAGGTCCTCACCCAACGAGGAGTTTGCCCTGTCTGAACACTTTCCACTCACTGGAGTTGTGTGCACTCTTTCCTTCAGGAATCCAGTATCTGGTTGGGTGATGCTCACCTGTAATTAAACTTATTGGCCAGGTGGAGGTAGGAGGATTCCAAGTTTGAAGCCATTCTGAGCAACTTAGCCAGACCCTGTCTCAAAAATAAATAAATAAATAAATAAATAAAAAGGGCTGGGAATGTAGCTCAATGATAGAGTGAACCCTGTACTAAATAAATAAATAAAATTTAAAAATGGAAATCCAGGAAGGGTGGACCATGTCTCATTCATCCTGCTGTTCCCAGCACCTAATGGGCCAGGCATATGGTAGACATTTAGTAAAAACTTTGAAAGAAGAAAATCCACCCCCACTCGGGGGGGGGGGGGACAGTACTAAGGAGAGGCCACAGACATTAGGAAGCTGTACAGCTGCAGGTGAGATCAGATTTTTAAGGGGGGTTCTCAAATGAGGTTTTTAAAATTCCAAATCCGGCCTGTTGAAGGAATTCGGAGGTTGAGTGGATAGATAACTTCTCAGATCTTGCTCCAAGTGAAGATTTTTCTGTAGGAACCCTCATTCCTGGGCAGACGGAGTGAGCAGAATCCACTTTCTTTTTCCTACTCTCTCCACCCTTTCACTTCATCTCCACCCACCCCGCGGTCCAGAACCTTAGTCCTTCTCTTCCCAACAGAGGTTCCCAGCTGTTGATGCCTGGATGGACTCCGCTGCAGGGAGGAGGAGGAGGAGGAAATTCTCTGTCCCTCCCTCCTTCTACATCTCCCCACCCTTCTCCCTCCCCCTCCTCCCCCTGCCGGCTCACGGTCTCCCTCCCTCTTTCTCCTCCGAGGCTGTCGAGTCGCCTCGCAGCTGCGAGCAGCGAGCGCCCTGCTCCAGTCCGGGCTCGGAACTGAACTGTGAGCGCGGGTCCTGGAACCCGGGCCCAAGAGCGATCACCCGGGGTCTGAGGCCGGGGCGCAGCGCTCAACCTCGGAGGCTAACCGAGGCGCGGAGCCGCAGAGCCCGCAGGGCGGGAGGGCCGGCCAGCGAGCGTCCGGGCGAGTCCGGGAGCAGGACCGGGAAGGCAGCGAGACGGCCGCAAGCCAAGGGCAGAGTGCAGAAAGCTGCCTGGCTTGGCGAAGGGCGCCGCCCGGCCGGAACCGAGCTCGCCTCCCGGGACGGTGGCCCCTCGTGGGGCGCGGACCCCGGGTGACCGCGGGTCCAGAGCGACTCCTCCGCGGCCGGCCGGGGGGCGTGCCGCCTCCCAGCCCCGCCGCCCCAGCTCGGCCCGCCCGCCGCGTCGCCGGGGCATGTGAGCGGGAAGCCCAGGCTACCAGTCGCGAGGATCGCACGGAGGAGGAGCAGGAGCGCGGAGCCCCGAGCCCCGAGCCCAGCGCCTGGCTGAGTAGTAAGTGCGCCCCGCGCGCCTTCGTGCCCCTCTCCCCGGCCTGAGAAGTTTGACACTCGCGCCCCCACGTTTCTGGGCACACGGCGATCCTCTTCCCTTCGAGTTTCCATCCTTTGCAAAGTTTTCGAGGAGGACCGGACCCTCGCCGACCCTGAACAACGCCGGCCAGTGGCGGCTCCTCGCCAAGCCGCCGGGCGCCAGGTCTTTTTCACCAACCCGACTGTGCGCCCAGTTTAAGGATTTCCCAGCGGGAAACCGGGCGATGTGTGCGTGCCCCGCGTGGAGCTCGGGGGCCAGAGACCAGACGCAGAGCTCCCCCGCCCTGAGTGTGTGGGGTGCCGGGGTGGGGGCGGCCGCACACCCCTTCCCACCGTTCCAGGTTCGTTCCCGAGAGAACCAGCCGGGCGCCGCCTCCTGTTTGTTTTCTGCTCGCGCTGCTCGCGTTCCACCCCCACCCCATCCCAGCCTCTCCCTAGCACCCCTACCTCCCACCCTAGGATGCCAGAGGGGGTCCTTTCCCCCTTATTTCACTGCAGAAGCAAATTGTGCCTAGGGATTGGGAGACGCGGAGGCGATGGTCGCTCAGTCCCAGCGGCTCGCCATTGTTTTCCCACCCCGCGCGTTCTGTACGTAAACACACACTCACACGTGTGTGTGAGTGTGTGGTGGTGTGTGCACGCGCGTGTGTGTGCGCGCGCTTGCTCGGGTTGCTTGGAGTTCCCAGACGCGCTGGGATAGCCCGTGGGATTGCCCCGCTGTCCTCCGGGGTGTTCCGGCTGGAGGTGCCCCATTATTTAACTGGAGCTGGGGAGGTTCGGTGAGCTGGGGTTGCTGGAGAGTCCCGGGCGGGGCCGCGAGTCCGGCCTGGGCGGGAAGTGAATTTTGAACTTCAGCCCTGGACCTTTCCGGGAGGACCCCGAACTCTGGAGCGGCGGCTCCCTCCCTGTAGGGCCCACGGCAGCTGCAAAGACTCCGCTGGCGCTCTTGGCAGTCGCCTCCGTGACAGGGGCTTGGAGGAAGCCGGGGAGTTTTCCTGGGAAGTTTGCTTTAACTCTGTGGGAATTTCCGGGCCGAGCGCCTTGGCGCTGGCGCTGGTGAAGGGGTCTGGCCAAAGGCAGCCAGAGAAGATGCTGCTGCTGCTCTGGGCGGGGTTTGCAGAGACCCAATTTCTACTGTGCTCCCTTTAGGAAGTGCCTCGCTAGATGCTGGGTTTCAGCACAGTTGAGTCCTAGTTCCCCACCGAGGCGCAGCGTGAGTTCGAGCGAGTTCCTCAACTTTTCTGGACTTTTTCTTATGAAAACAGAAAGAATTGCGCTCCCACTTTTGAAACTGGTATATAGTGATCCTTTGAAGGATACTAGTTTGGAAGGCATGAACTCCAGGAGGGTAGGGGTCCACCTACTTGGATCACTGACAATCAAGTGTAGCCTAGTGATTAAACTCCAGGCAGCTAGAATTAGATCCCCAGTGCTGGTATGACTTGGAGCAGTTTAATCAACCCCTACCCTACAGTTTCCTCATCTTTAAAATGGGGCTAATATGAAGAGTACCCACCTCTTGATCCTGAAAAGGAAAAAAACTAATCTGGAGTTCAATGGTAGGGTACTTGCCTAGCATGCCAGAGTTCCTGGGTTCCATTCCCAGCACTGCAAAAAATTAGCTTTTACTGCATTATTTTCTGATGAATTTCTTTGGTGGTGCTGGGAATGGGACCCAATGCTTGGAGCTTGCTGGGCAAATGCTCTACCACTGAGCTACATCCCCCAACCTGTGCCATTATTAAGTGAACTTGTGTAGAGCCCAGAAGAGCACTTTGGGATTGTGCCCACTCAATCAATTTTTATAATTTGTTCACTGAACTCCTGTTCCCCGGTTCTGATTCGGGCTCTTAAGATCAAACTTGTCCTTCCTATTCCTCGTTTAGTTTCATTTTCTTGAGTTTTTTTTTTCTTTTGTTTTTTCCTCCCTTGCTTCACAATATTTGTGAACAGCATTTCATCTTTCCTTCTTTTAAAAAATCAGACAGGGAACCACTGTAGTATTCTTTCCATGGAAATTGGGCCCCAGGAAGGAAGTGTCTCCAAAAGGGTGTCCCCTGGGCATTCTTGGCCAGGGCTGCTGGCTCAGGATTGGATGTGCATTTGTGTCTCTGGGGCTGTGTGAATTTCCAGAGAGAGGAGCCCAGGTGTCTGGAGCCCAGGGGAAGAGTCAGGTGGGATGGGCTGTCCCTGGAGGAGCTCTGCTCTGCATTTCCTGCTGCTGGGACTCACTTGGGAGCCTGGGAAGGCCCAGCTGCCAGGGCACACTGAGTATGGGATTTAGGTAAATGAGGGACAAATGTGCCACCTCTACCTTTCCACTAGGAGTTTGGCTTCGGCGTAAGTTCCTTGTTTGATTGTGACCACTGCAGAGCACAAATAAGAGGTGAGGCAGCCAGAGCGAGGGCGACAGGCTATCTGAGACAGGCTCCTGTCTTGCTTTCTCTTGCCTTCTTAACCTGCCCCAGGGATGGGAGAGGATGGCCAGATATTCAATTCTTGGTGCTTGGAGACTCTGCAGGTGGAGAGCTTTCAGTGATGAGACCCTGCATTGAAGATAACTTAATTCCTTTAACAGAAACATGCTAAAGAAATGTGACAATCAAGTACCAGGCCCTGTGCTAGGCAGTGGGTTACAGGTGAACAAGACAGGTAGCATGCCTGCCTTCAGAGAGGCTTCTTTCTTTTGGGGGGTGGGGAGTACTGGGGATTGAACCCAAGGGTACTTTACTATGGTACATCCCCAACTCTTTTTATTTTCTATTTTGTGACAGGGTCTTGCTAAGTTGCTGAGGCTGACCTTGAACATGATATCCTCCTGCCTCAGCCTCCAGAGTCACTGGGATTTTAGGCAAGTGCTCCCAAGCCCTGCCAGAGGCTTCTTTCTAAAAGGGCTGTAGGGGACCAAGATAGTAGTGGCTCATCCTGTGTGATATGAATGAAGTACCACAGGGTGATGGGAAAGAGGGTATAGAGGCCGGTGGCAGGTGGCCCTGGATTGGGAGGGCAGTGAAGGCTGCCCCACACAGGCCTGAAGACTGGGGAGAAGCCAGCTGCACAAAGACAGGAAGAAGGGGATTCCAGGGTGAGGGAATAGCAAAGGAAACCCCCTGTGGACAAGGGGAGCCAACAGCTATGTGGCTCTGGGGAGAGACCCTGAGGACAGAGGGCTGGACCTGGCCCCTCCTCACCTGGTAAGAATCCTATCTTTTATTGCCAGAGCCATGGGAAACCATTGGAAGCTAGAGAGCAAAATAGTCTTGATTCATGATTTTTAAAGATTATTTGGTGCAAAAAAAAGCAGTAATTCCTAATTGCCTCAGGGGAGGGAAATGGTGGCTGAGGGAGGAAAAATTTTGTTTTTTCTGTAGGCCCCTTTATCAAAAAACCAAAAAACATAGTTAACAAAGAACAGTGTATCACCTGGAAAACACATACAAAAAGAAGAAAAAAAACAGGATCTAAAACTGTGTAAGTACCAATTTTGTAAAGATCTAATTATCTGTATACACATGTCCATCATACGCACATACGTAGAACACCGGACACATGCATCAAATGTTTACAGAGGTTAATTTGGGACACTGGATATATGGATAATTTTTTATTTCCTGTTTTAATCTTCTGTTGGTTTTTCCAATCTTCTACAGTGGTCATAAATTACTTTTATAAGTGGAAAAAAATTGTGAAAAATAGAGATGACTTTAGCCTGAAAAGGACTAAGAATGGAATTTAGGGGGGGCAGGCAGGCTGCTTGAGAACTGAGAAGGAGGGTGCTTTGTATTAGGGTGGACAATGGGAGAGTTAGTTCCCACCTAAGTAGAGCCAACAGGTCTCACTGACAAAATTTTGCTTAATATCTTATGCTCTTGCCTAAAGAGGGCTTACCACCCCAACTCTGACTTTGTGATGAGGAGTGTGAGGATCAATAAGGGTGAAGAGTGATTTCTAGGCGAGCGCGCTACCGCTTGAGCCACATCCCCAGCCCTTTTTTTTTTTTTTAAGAGAGAGAGAGAGAGAGAGAATTTTTTAATATTTATTTTTTAGTTTTTGGCGGACACAACATCTTTGTTTGTATGTGGTGCTGAGGATCGAACCCGGGCTGCATGCATGCCAGGCGAGCGTGAAGAGTGATTTCCAATCTCGGATTCCATCTGCCATTCTATCCCTATTGTTCCTCTTGATGGGAAGAGCCTCAATCTGGACATTTTGCTACTTTGATAATTAGCAGAATCAGAGAAACGAGTGTATGTAGTGAGAAGGATTTAGAGCCAGGCGATACATTGGTCATTTATCATTTCTAAACCTCTCTTTTCTCATCTGTGAAATGGGACAACAGCAATGAGAATACCTCCCTGGGAGCTCTTGAGAAGCACATGGCAGCGGTTGCTTTGTGGATGGTAAAGGCTGCTGCTGAGCCGGTCTATTCCTCCAAGAGACCTAGGGGAGGACACGCCAGTCTACTAAGGTTTTCTCCTCTCTGGGGGTGCTTCAAGATGGCCTTTAGTTGGGTAGTTCTCTGGGTAAGTCTCCAGGAAGCGGACACTACCGGAAAAAGTGGATTCAGAAGCAGCTGGACTAGGGTGCCCCCTCCCCCAGCACATTCAGGGGTGAAGCTGTGTTTGAAAAGAGCTCTGTGCTGGGAAGGCTGGCCTGCACAGTAAATCGTGCTTTGAATGGGAGTTATTTTTGTGCGCACTGTTTGCTTAAGAGGACTGCTCCTGTCTGAACTCGCAGCAGCCCTCACCCTTTGCTAGTCCCTTCCCAGAACCTGGATATGTTAGCCAGGGTGGCTGTCACAATGCTTGTCACCAGATGGGGAACCAGAATTCATGGAGGATAGCTTCTGCATCTCCCATTATCTTCCTCCCCCAAGTTGGAGGGCATGCTCTGTGTGCTGGTCCTGGCCTGGTGTCTTGACGGGCTCTTGTTTAGCCTTGGGAAGACCTGGTTAGGAGATTTGCTACAGGCCAGCTCAGCAAGGCTGCCTCCAACCTCTGCCACCATCTCTGATGGGGTCACTCTTTATTTCCTTTAAAATGCACAATAGTTGGCCTGGCGTGGTGGTACACACCTGTAATCCTATAATTCCAGCAACTGGGAGGCTAAGGCAGGAGGATCACAAGTTTGAGTCAAGCCTCTGTAATTTAGTGAGGCCCTAAGTAACCCTGTCTCAAAATAAAGAACTAAAAGGGCTCCGGATGTAACTCGGTGGTAGAGCAACCCTGGGTTCAATCCTCATTTAAAAATAAATAAATAAATAAAATGTAAAGATGCATATACTTTCCTGAGCCGCCTGAATGTGGTAGTTTCTCCTGAGAGTGCCTGTTCCATACCCAGGGACCTGATCCAAAGAGGCCACATGGGCCCCAAAGCCTTCCCAGACCCCTAGAGAAAGGGTTCCATCCATTCCCATGGTTCATGGCACAGGACCTCCCAGACACCTCCTGGGACTCCAGGTGTATTCTTGGGTCTGGTCCATGAGTTGGCAGGGCCCTGGATGTGCCATGTGGGCCTGGCATCTCTGAGCTCCAAGTGTGCACGTGGGACAAGTTAGCAAAGGAATGGAGACTTGTGCCCAAACATGAGGATTCCAGCCTTGGGGATGCGCAGGCATGGGGTAGTAGGGAGAGGAAGGAAGAAGCAGGGGCCGCATCCTCAGCTGCTACCTTGTTTTCCTAAATAGCATTCACTATGCAGGCCTTTTCGGTCTCTCTAAAAAGCCTGACACCGGGAAGCCATCAAATCTGGAATTCAGTTCCCTTGATAGGAACAGCATTCAGACTCCTCCCCCACCCCATGCTCCCCACAGCAATGGCCTTAGCATTTAAATGGCCTTGGCACGAAGCCCCATAAGCTGTCCTTGGGGTTGGGGCAAGGCTGGGGGGAAGGGTATATTAGCGTTACCCCCCTCATTGTGCCCCTGTGTCTTCTGGGGACATGTCCAAGGCAGAATTTCAGTGCTTTGGCTCCAGAGGAGAAAGGGGAAGGGACCACCTCTGGGCAGCGGTACTCCTGGCGCCCTTCCTCCTCTTGGTTTGGTCTATAATCCCTGCCAGGCCTGGAGCTCCCTGGGGGATCCGCCCCAGAGGAGGCCAGACTGTCTCCTCCCCTCTGCCTTACCTCCCCCAGTCCCCGCCTCCTTGACTCAGAATGGAATGTGCAGCCTGTGGAACAGGATGGGGTGGGAACTAGTTCCAGTGGGCTTGCTCCCCCTTCTTCACATCCCCCTCCAAAGGGGGTGAGGAGTGCCCCCGCTGCCACCCAAATCCCACACCAAGTTGGGGCAGAGGTGGATGCCACAGGGGTCCAGGTCTGGCCATTTGAAGGAGCAGCCAGTGCAGGGGATTTCCTTTAACCCTGGTGGGACAGGTGGGGAGTTGAGGGCAGAGCAGCCCCGTCCAGTAGCCACGGTGGCCCATCCAGGACCAGCTTCGTTGACTTAGTTTTTAAAAACTGTGGCTCGTTTATTTTCTTATTTCTATAGTTTCTAGAAACAATGCCTCATTGTGTGTGACTTTTGTTATCAGCATGAAAAGGTTTTAAAATATATCTTGAGTAGCCAGTGAAACAGAAATCTGTGTTTTCGTGAAAGTCCAAGAGGAATCAGGGTTCGGTCAATACTAGGACAGCAGAAGAGGGTTCCAGGTAGGAGGGGTAACAAGAAGACAGTCAGGGGTTCCCTGGAATCCCAGGTTGTCCCTGGCTGCGGGGCTGTGGGAGCCCTGAGGCCTCCAGCCTTGGCCCTGGTACGTGGGAGAAGCTGAGCCAGGAGGGCGGTCTGGGCTGGAGCTGCCTCATAAGGATTCAAAAGAATGAACCCTCCGGGCCTCCCAGGCAGGACCGAGCCCTCTGCAGAGCAGTGGCAGGTTGTCTCTGGGATGTGAAGCCCTCTGCACCCCTTGGGCAGCCAGTGCCCGCCTCAGCCCTGTTGTGGGAATCTGAAGTCATTGGGCCATTCCCTGAGGCTTTGGTTCTGGGCCTGCTCCTTGAGGGGTGGGGTAGGGCTGGAGGGAAGGGGAATGAGAGGGTGGTGGGGAGGGTTGGGGGAAGCCTGGGAGCAGGTGGGCCAGGGCTCTCTGCACAGGTGCAGTGCGGGGGAGCGTGAATAGCAAGTGTTGAAAGCAGAACAGAGGGGCCCTCAGCCATTTCTCTGGCTTATAGGACTCACCTTTTCTTGACTGGTGGAGAGGGTGTGCTTGTGCATGTGCATGTGGAAGAGAGGTGGGGGATGGGGGTCCTGCTCTCCCCACTTCTCCTTGAGCTTCCATCCTCCTGAGCTCCAGGTGTCCAAGTGGATAGGGATTTCAGTCCCCCTACTCACCCTCCCATCCTCCCCTTACCTTCTGCAGGATCAGGGTACCTCTGCAAGCCTCACCCAGGAGAGTCTGGGGCTGGAGGAAGAGAGGAGGGGTCAAGACAGAGCCAAGAATGGGGTCAAGTGGGATTCCCTAGAGGGAGGGGAGGCTGCCGCAGTCTGGCTGGGCACAATCAGGAGCCACTTGTCAAAAGAAACTAACTTTATTTTTAGAACCACACACGCCAAACAAAACAGCCTCTCAGGAAAAACCCTCAGAGCCTCAACTGCCACCACCGGCTTTCCACAAGCCTCTCTCTCTCACCCAAGCTTCTCTCCACCTCCCACAATCCTCCTGCTCTTGAGGCCGATTGGCTGGGTCACGTGGGCGGAGCCAAAAAAGTCCCCCAATGAGCAGCTCCGTGGTCTGAAAGGGCAGGGAAACAGCCCAATGAGCATCACCGCAGAGGAGCCAATCAGCTAGATGTTGCTGGGGCCGAGGAGCCAATCAGCTAGATGTTGCTGGGGCCGCTGTGAGCCAATCATCAGCCGGCAGCTGGAAGTTTGCTGGGGCCCCTTCGGCTATGGCTCTCAACATCTCCCCCTCTCTGTTTAAACAACAAGCATGTGGCTTAGGGACCGTGCCTGCCTTAGGTTGTCCAATAGTACATATGGTCCTTAGGTTGGTACCATTGCAATTGGATCTTACCCGTCACTGACTACCGGTCCAGTATACAGCCACACCTGTGGAGAGGTCTTTGTACCAGCGGGGGGGTGAGGTTCTTTGCCTCACCTCTGTTGGCCCCCAAATTTTAGCTGGACGATCATGACAAGCAGAAGGGAGGAAGATACACCAAGCCAATTGACGGCTCCTTTTGGAAAAATTGTACCACCGATGACATCATCAGCAAAAATACCCCAACACTACCACAAGTCGCTGCACCAACAGATAGTTCACAATGCATACAGGTGAGCTCACAATGTGTCCAGGCAAGTTCTGCAAGCAGTTCAGTGATGGCTATTGTAGAAGCTGTAGATTGGTTTTATCTTTGACTTCACCAGCACTGGGATGAAGATAGGAATTCTGGCAATAATGGCTAAAGAAAAAATTATGTAACATTACAGAAGGCACTAAAAGAAAACAATTTTCTTAACAATTTACATTATCTTTAAGAGAATTATTAAATATAATGAAAAGGAAAGGTGAAAGTAAACAAACAGATCTGTTAACCTTCTTTTGTGTTCACATATTAAAACAATCTTTAACAGCTGTTTACCCAATTAAATTAAACCATTTAAATCACGTGAATTAAAAAAAAATATTTGGATCCATTTTATCATGAGCGCTCATCATATATGATATATGGACATACATACATTCAAACATATAACACAAAACACAAGTGTGCACACATAATATAATACATACAACACATAACATTATAGTAAAGGCCTTATAACTTTTTACAGGTGAAATCTCCATTGCAATGTTTAAAAACTCTATAGTCAAAAAATAGAACTGATCAGCAAAACATTAACCTAGGTCTGTATGAGCTCAAAAAACAAAATAGAACTTCATGATATGGCAAAGGGCAATAATAAAATAGATATTGAAAAAAGCATCCTGGTTCTGTTGCAGATGTAAGAATAGCCAAACTGGAGTTTTGGATATCAGTTGTTATGGATTTGAGCCAAATCATCTTCTTTTTGGTCTGTAGAAATCGCTTTAGTTAATCTTTCTGGAATCCAAATCGGCTGCTGTTCTCCCTGTGGAAACACATAAACAGACCCCCGACTCCAGACAATCACTGGGTCAGGACCTTGGTTAATCTCTCTGGAATCCAAATCGGCTGCTGTTCTCCCTGTGGAAACACACAAACAGACCCCCGACTCCAGACAATTACTGGGTCAGGACCTTTCCATTGTCCTGTTAGAATATCCTTCCAAAGTACCTTGGGCTTATGTACATTTTTTGGACACATATGCCTTTCCGCAGCACTAAGTCCTGATGAATCCAAATTTAAAAAGTTTAGAGTAAAAAGGGTTATTTTAAGTTTATCTTTGGGGAATATATACCCCTTCCCAATTCCTTCTTTTTGCTTTAATAAGTACATTTTAATAGTTTGATGAGCTCTTTCAACTATGCCTTGTCCCTGTGGATTGTATGGGATTCCTGTTATATGAGTAATGCCAAATGTTGAGCAAAATTGTTTAAAAGAGGTAGAAGTATAACCAGGGGCATTATCTGTTTTTAACTGTTTTGGAACACCCACAGTGGCAAAATTTTGTAAGCAATGAGCTATAACATCTTTAGTTTTTTCTCCGGCATGAAGGGAGCCCATCAAAAATCCAGAAGAAGTATCAACTGTAACATGCAAATATTTTAATTTTCCAAATTCTGGCAAGTGTGTGACGTCCATCTGCCAAATATGGTTAGGTATCAATCCTCTAGGATTGACTCCAAGATTAACTTGTGGTAAAAAGGTCACACAATTTTGACATTGTTTTATTATTTGTCTAGCTTGTTCCTTAGTTATTTTAAAACGCTTTTGTAAAGTATTAGCATTGACATGGAACTTTTTATGAAAATTTATAGCTTCTTCTAGTGTAGAGAAAATATGTATGTCATGTGTAGTTTTATCTGCTAAATCATTGCCCAAACTAAGGGCTCCAGGCAATCCTGTATGTGCCCTGATATGTCCTATAAAGAATGGATCTTTTCTGTCCCAGATTAGACTTTGTATAGTGGAAAGCAAAGAGAAAACAGTAGAAGAAGGGGAAATCCTACCAGCATCTTCAAGAGATACTATAGCATTAACTACATACTGACTATCAGAAAATAAATTAAATACAGAATCTTTAAACATCACAAAAGCTTGTAAAACTGCATTAAGCTCTACCTTTTGAGCTGATTGTTTGGGTACTAAAAATGTAAAAGTTTGATCAGGGGTAACTACTGCTGCTGTACCATTATTTGACCCATCAGTGAATATATTTGGAGCATTCATGATAGGTGTTTTTCTTGTCATTTTTGGAAAAATTACAGGATGCAATGACCAAAAAGACAATAAAGGATTAGATGGTAAGTGGTTATCAAATGAAACATTAGATTTGCACATGATTATTGCCCAAGTATTTAACTCATTAGCTAACTCATCAATTTGATTCATAGTATATGGAGTAATAATTTTATTGGGAGAAATTCCAAACACTCCCTTTGCTGCTTTTATTCCTTTGAGTATTAATTGTCCTACAGCCTCAGGATACCTAGTAAGAATAGTGTTAGGAGAATAAGATAAATGTATCCATAATAATGGACCTTCTTGCCAAAATACTCCTGTAGGAATATTTTTTGTTGGTAGTACAATAAATAATAAAGGCAAACTTATATCAATTCTATCCAAATGCATATTTTCCATATATGTTTCAATGATTTTTAATGCCTTTCTTGCTTCAGGCGTTAACATTCGGGGTGAATTTGGATCTGATGGACCTTTTAGGATATCAAATAAAGGTCCCAACTCTCCTGTTGGTATACCTAAATAAGGCCTTATCCAATTTATGTCTCCTAATAACTTTTGAAAGTCATTAAGTGATTTGAGTTGATCTACTCGTATTTGAATTTTTGGTGGACGGACCATGGTTGAGGATAATAGAACTCCTAAATAATTAATTGGAAAATTTAATTGTACTTTATCTATTGCTATCTCTAGATTATAATTTTTTAATAAGTTTGTAAGTGTGGCATAACATTCTAGCAATGTGTTTTTATCTTTGTGTGCTAATAATACATCATCCATATAGTGAAATATTTGTAGTTCAGGATTTTGATTTCTAAGTGGCTGGATTACTTTGTTAACATAAATTTGACACATAGTTGGGCTGTTAGCCATCCCTTGAGGGAGTACTTTCCATTCATATCTCTGATCAGGACCTTCATGATTCAGTGCAGGGATAGTAAATGCAAAACGTGGACTATCCTCAGGATGAATTGGAATTGAAAAAAAACAATCTTTAATATCTATAACTAAAACATACCAGGTTTTTGGCAAAGCAGACAATTGAGGAATCCCTGATTGAGCAGGTCCCATAATAACCATCTCATTATTAATGGCTCTTAAATCTTGCAATAATCTCCATTTACCAGATTTCTTTTTGATGACAAAAATGGGAGTATTATGGGGAGATACAGAAGGTTGTATATGTCCTTCTGCTAATTGTTGTTTGACCAGGTCATGGGCTGCTTGTATCTTTTCTTTAGTCAGGGGCCACTGAGGAACCCATACTGGTCTTTCTGATTTCCAAGTAATTTTTATTGTCTCAGTGGCCCTTTCTGAAAATCCAACCCATGTCTGTCTGTTCCTTGATCTATTTGTATTGGTGCTGCTATACCTTGTTCTTGTTTTTCTAATCTTTTTCCTTTCCTAAAACCTTGTCTAGTCATAATAGTGGGTGCATTTTGGTTGATGTTATTTGTTAATGTCAAACCTAATTGATCTAGGACATCTCGTCCCCATAAATTTACGGGAAGATGATCCAATACATATGGCTGTATAGTTCCTTCACATCCTTCAGGATCCTTCCAATCTAATACCATTGCACTTCTATGGGGATTAGTCGCCACTCCTAGGCCTCGAAGCGTTT
Source organism: Marmota marmota marmota (assembly GCF_001458135.2). Taxonomy (NCBI): domain Eukaryota; kingdom Metazoa; phylum Chordata; class Mammalia; order Rodentia; family Sciuridae; genus Marmota; species Marmota marmota. The sequence continues at coordinate 47,454,219 of NW_026000016.1, forward strand.
GAGTGGCTTGTTGTAATGGCCAATGTTTTGGCCATTCTTGACGAGAGATGATGCTAAGGTCTGCACCTGTATCCAGTAGCCCATTAAATTCATGTCCTTGAATATTTAGTTTTAGCATGGGGCGAGAATCTAAATTTAAAGAAAGCATAGCCCAATCTACACCTGTGGAGCCTAATCCCTTGGAACCTCTTTCTACAGTACGACTGGAAAATTTATCATGTAGGCTGGGTATTATTAGTAACTGTGCTATTCTATCTCCTGGTGAAATTACTGATATACCCTTTGGAGAACTGGCTATAATTTTTATTTCACCTTCATAATCGGGATCAATTACCCCAGGACTTATCATAAGTCCTTTTAGAGTAGAAGAGCTGCGTCCCAATAATAAGCCTACTGTTCCTTTGGGAAGAGGTCCTTTCACCCCTGTGGGAATGATTTGAACTCCCATCTCTGGAGTTAGTACTGCTCTGGCGGAGGCGCAGATGTCCAACCCTGCGCTCCCTCTGGTTTGTCTGATGAGGGATCTGATGGACAATGTGTCCTGGGCACTACCCTGATGGGGTTGCTGGGTTCCTCCAGTGCTCCGTATATTTGTGGTTTTGGGCCCCGGAGCATTGGGCCCCCCTGTCCATTTTTTGGCAATGGAGCCCGATGCCTTTCTCCACGATATCGTGGATAAACACCTGGTCCTTGTTCGTTTTTTGATAATGGAGTACCCTCTATGGTGGTTTGAGAACGGCATTCATTAGCCCAATGTCTCCCTCTACGGCATCGTGGGCAAATACCTGGTATTCTACTCCTTTGATACCTAGTTTTGTTAAACCCTCCTCCAATGGGGCAATTCCTTTTAAAATGTCCTGTTTGTTCACAATTGTAGCATGTTCTTGGCCTGGCATCTAAAGCCTGTTTTACTGCAGCTGCCACAATTTGCCCTTGTTCATTAATGTCTCTGGCATCTAAAGCCTGTTTTACTGCAGCTGCCACGACTTGCTCTTGTTCATTAATGTCTCTACATAATTTAATATATGTGTTTAAATCTTCATGTTTCCATGGTCTAATGATATCTCTGCACCAACGATTCGCTTGCTCATAAGCCAGGTGTTTTAGTAATGGCATTGCTTGTTCTGTATTCCCAAAAACTCTGGTAGCTGTTTGAATAAGCCTATCTACAAATTCAGCATAAGGTTCATTAGCTCCTTGTATTACCTTAGATAATTGACCTTGTAAACCTCCATGTCCTTGTAAAGTCTTCCATGCCTTAATTGCATCTGCAGCAATTTGTGCGTATACACCAGGATCATATGCAATTTGTTGCTGCTGATCCTCATAAGGTCCCTTTCCTAACAACATATCTAGATTTCTCTGAGGATAACCAGCTGCTGCATTTCGCCTAGCCGTCTCCTTGCAAAATTCCTCATTGGCAACCTTCCATAACAGGTATTGTCCTCCATTTAGCACAGCTTTACACATATTAGCCCAATCTGCTGGCGTCATGTTCAAGTTGTTAATGGATTCGACCATGCTTACAGTGAAGGGTGCTTGAGGACCATAGGTTGTTACAGCCTCTTTTAGCTGCTTCACTGTTTTGAAATTTAAAACTTGGTAAAATCGCTGCCCTCCTGCCTCAAATACAGGGCATGTTAATATTTGAGATCTTGTCTCAGGATCCCAACTATCAACTGCGGGGGTTGGGGACCTCCCAGCATATGGAGGTGGCCTTGTTAGTTGGACACTTACGTCCTCTGGTGATAGAAAGGTGTTAGTAGCAGTCTCCTGTTGTAACTTTCCCCCTGATGGCTTTTTCTGTTTTACACTTTCTTTCTCTGTCTGACTAGCTTGAGAGGCCTTCTCTTTTACTTGAATCTTTTCCTCTGTCTGACTAACTTGAGAGACCTTCTCTTTTACTTGAATCATTATGTCTTCTTCTTCCTCTACCATTGTCTGAACTGAAGGCTTTGGACTAAGCAAACAAGATATGAACGTCCACAATGGCAATGTGCCAACTGGCAGAGTCCCTGGGCTTTTCTTTTCTATTCTTTTTAAATCTTCACCATGATGGTTCCATTGTGATATATTTAACAACTCCTCCTTAAAAAGCCATGGGCTACATTTTTGTATTGTATCAACGTATGCCCTGATTGTTCTTGATTTTACTGAGATGCCTCCTTCCTCTAACAATTTACTTAACACTCTTTCAGTTTGTTTTTTACTAATTTCTGATCCCGTATTTCTACTATAATACAACTCAACAAGATAACGCCTAACAAAACTGAAACAGAGTGAAACAAAATTGGAACAACACAAAATCATTATAATAGCCTCCTGAAATGTCCATCCGTCCTTTCTCCCTATCTGTTCCTCAGATGTGAGCGGTTTTTCTTCCATCTTACACATCTCCAGGGACAGGCAACTTAAAACAAAAGTGAAACAAAATAACAAAAGAAGAATCTTAAAATGGCTACCCATCCTCTTGCCCTGCCCTCAGGGGCGAGCAGTTCACTTACCCTCAGTCGCTCCCCGTGCGAGCCACCAAATGCCGCAGTCTGGCTGGGCACAATCAGGAGCCACTTGTCAAAAGAAACTAACTTTATTTTTAGAACCACACACGCCAAACAAAACAGCCTCTCAGGAAAAACCCTCAGAGCCTCAACTGCCACCACCGGCTTTCCACAAGCCTCTCTCTCTCACCCAAGCTTCTCTCCACCTCCCACAATCCTCCTGCTCTTGAGGCCGATTGGCTGGGTCACGTGGGCGGAGCCAAAAAAGTCCCCCAATGAGCAGCTCCGTGGTCTGAAAGGGCAGGGAAACAGCCCAATGAGCATCACCGCAGAGGAGCCAATCAGCTAGATGTTGCTGGGGCCGAGGAGCCAATCAGCTAGATGTTGCTGGGGCTGCTGTGAGCCAATCATCAGCCAGCAGCTGGAAGTTTGCTGGCAGCTGGAAGTTTGCTGGGGCCCCTTCGGCTGTGGCTCTCAACAGGAGGCCTCTCCCCTTAGTTGGGATGAAGGTTTCAGCCTTCACTCACAGGTGCCCTGGCCAGTGAACTCCCAGTAGTAGATCAGGAAACAGCGTCAGAGAACTGGAAGGGGCCCTGTGTCAGCCCTTGCCTTGGATAGCGGTAGGTGGCAGGAGGGCTTTCTCTTTGGTATCTGAGGGAGACAAGGGATGAACTTGACTGCCATCTGCTAGAGAATTGTTGTCATGAGTGATGGGGCTCTTCCGGTAGTGCAGTGTATGCGCTGCCTAGACGACTGGACATCATGGCCGTGTTGGAAGTGGCTCAGAGTAAGCACCAGGGACCTATGGTTTTCATAATGTAAGTTCCCCTTCTCTTCTACTAGGTTTGCTGGGCCTTAGATCCAAATTCCTCCTTATGGCGCCCCCATTGGGGAGTGATTTTGGCTGTACTATCTTTTCCTGGGCACTGATTGATGTGGGGCTTGGGGGACCAGAATTAGGGGGTGCTTGTGTTTGAGTGTGGGTGTTTGGCAGGTGAGAGAGGGTCTGTGGAGCTGGATGGTCACTCCCTTTGTTGATTCAGGGTTGTCTGTGCACAAGTAGAAGTGTGAGCGACCACCGGAGCCATGGCGGATTGGGTGGATTGCCCACTTGGACAGAGTGGGCAAGAGAGAGGTTCCTGCAGTACCGAAGAGAAAGCCCTTCCCAGATCTTTTTACTGTCCCTCAACTCATGGGGTCTTTGTATCCCTGCCTTCCTCTCTCCCTCTCCCATGATCAAAACTCCTCTGTCCCTTGACTGCAGGGGATCCCTGCTGTTTGATCTCTAAGGAGATAACCAGCTAGTCAGATTTGACCAATCTAGGTGCATGGGCTGGTGGCAAAGTAACAGGTAATTCCAGAGTCTTTTAACCAGCTACGCTAACCAGCTAGCTACCTACCAGCTACCTACAGGACCTTATTAATTGAAAAGCTGATTTTAAAATGGGAACTTAGGGATGGGGAAGGGAGGGAGGGCCCCTGCAGGGGCTGTTCCCTTCCTCCTTCTGTCCTCTCACCAGATATGCAGGAGTGTTGGCTTTGGGCCTGTGCCCACCACGCTGGGGCCAGAAGACCAAGAGACCTGCACAGCCCTTTCCCAGCTTTGAGAAAGGTAGAGAAGTGAGTGACAGGTACAATAATGGCTGACATAGGTGAGGAAGGAAGGTGCAGGGTGCTTCAGGAGCATCCAGGAGGGCCACCCAATCCAGATTTGGTCTGTTAGGGAAGGCTCCCTCCCGGTTAGACCAGGAGATAGCTTGGCAAGAGAAGGATATAAGGGCAGATTCCCCCTGCATCTCCCATGGGTCCCATCAGGGTCTCCCAGGGCATATCACATGGTCCTGTCCCTTACCAAGGACCTGGGCACATCATAACTGCAGGGTAGAGTGAGTGGTGGGCATTTGAAGACAGGTGGCCAGAGCCTCTGGCATGCAGAGGACTTGTTTGGCTAGGAGCTGGGTGGTTGGCACCAGAACCTGAGTTTTGGTGTGTGCTCATGTGTGGGGCGCTGAGGTGGGGCTGCCTGTGGTGTGGTGTGGTTCTCATGGGGCTTGGGCTACCAGGGAATTGGAACCCAAGCGAGTGTCTTCAAGGTGTGTGTGCCCACACGCATGCGCACACTCACAGGAACACTCTGGCCAACTGCAAATTAGCCAGACTGGCGTGAAATGCCTTCGCTGCTTCTCTCCTCTCCTCCCGTCCCTCCCTACCCTCCTGAAAAATCAACAACTGTGTCAACAGCAGGGTGATTGTGCTTGGCCAGCAGCCTCGGGGGCTGCCAGGGCTGGGCAGGTGCTGGCAGGGGCTGCCGAGCCCCACGCTGGGTGCAGGCGGCCTGGCTGCCAGGGCTGCAGGATAAACAAGGCCGCACACAGGCTCTCTGGGAAGCGAGGCCACGGCAGGCAGGAGGGGAGAACAGGTGTCCCAGGAGCTCGCAGACACAAAGGGCCTCTTGTCTCCTCCTCCCCTGCCTGGCCCAGGGAGCAGCCCCCTCTCCTCCCTCCCTCCAGGCTCCGCCCAGAGCCCAGTGACTAGGTCAGCCAGGGTGCTGTCTTGCAGATCCCCGGCCTCTTGGCATTGGTTTGTTCTTGCTTGAGGCCGAGGTAAGGCCAGTCCATGTGCACTAACTGAGGAGACAAATCCCCCGGTCCTGAGGCATCCTTGGGTCTCAGTTTCCCCACTGAGAAGATGGCAAGATCACTCTGCCTTGCGGGGGGCACCCAAGAAATGGGAGGAGCACCTGGAGCTTTTGAGAAGGAAGAAGTGCTGTCAGGAGTGATGGAAGTGGGGGTTCCGCGTGGGATTTGGGCCTGGGACGTGGCAATATCTTCCTCCCTCTTGACCTCTTTATAAAACAAACCTTTACCTGCGCTAGGGACTGGGAGACAATGGAGAAAGATACAGAATCAGCAGACAGACGGTTTCTGGAGCCAGGCTGCCTGTGGTCTTGGGAATGGTGACTTGACTTCTGTGAGCCTATAAAGTGGAGGTGGAAACGGTGGTACCTGCTCATGCTCACGGAACGACAGTAATGCTGGGATCTGTGAAGCTGTAAAGCAATGTGTGGCCCGTAGTACGGCGTGTATGTGAGTGCCTGTACTGTCCCTGTCCCTGAGAGAGTATTAGGGGTTTAAATCTAGCCAAAGCCCAAGAGGTAGGCCAGGGAACAAATAATTGCAGTCTAGTGAAGTGCTAGGAGCCAGTGTGCCCAAGGTCCCTAGGATTCCCTGAGGAATCATCAACCCTTCTGGATTGTTAGGGAAGGGTTTGGGAAGGAGGACCTTGGAGCCAGGTTTTGAGCAGGCGCAGGAGCTGCTCTTCAGGAATGTGGGAAGGTCTTCTAGGCAAGGGCCCCGAGGTGTGGAAGTGCATGTTTGTGCAGTACTGTTTTGTGCAGGTGACAGTTGGGGTGGCCTGGACTGTGTGAGGGGACCTGTACAGCATGGGAGGTGCCAGTATGGCTGCCACTCAGCAACTTTCTCCTCCCCCTACTACATTATGCTCATGTCCGTCATCCTCATTCCCTCTGGAATGTTCTTCAGTTCAGAGAGAGTGGAATGAAAACGCCCTGGGGTGTTAGGGTCAGAAAGCTCTAGATATGAAGCTTCTGGATTTTGAGTCTTGGTGCTGGGCTGTTTATCTCCCTTGTTTGAGCTTTACTTTCCTCATCCAAAAATAATGGGGGCGATGGACTCTCCTCCGTGGCAGGGTTCAGTGAGGATGGGAGGAAAAGGTGCACGGCACCTGGTGTGCGTGAGCTGGCCCGCGTCGCAAACCTGTCTGGGCCTCAGTCTCCATCTCTATAACAAGGGGACTTGGTCTGTGTCCTTCTTCCCATGGTTTTCAGCGGTGATAGGCCAGGCTGCCCGTCACCTGGGTAGACGAGTCAGGCTGGAGACCCAGGACCCCTGACTTGGACCAAGGGGCCCGTGCTGCACTTAGGGTCCCCAGCCAGGCCCTGCTGGATGAAGCCGAGGGAGCCTGATGCTGAGGTGGAGCAGCATTGGGTGCAGGACCCTCTTTGTGGCTGCCTGGGTGCTGCTCAGGCAGCAGGGCCCCTGTCCTTCCTTTCCCTGTGGGGAGAAGTCCCCATAGCCCTCTGGCCTCTCCCCAGCAAACTGTCCAAGTTAGGCCAGGTGGGGAGCCTCGGTCCCCCACATTCTGCAGATGAGAAAGTCGCTGTTCGGAGAGGTGGCTTTGCTTAGGTGGCAGGGCTTCCCTAAGTCCCTCCTGGCTGTGCATCTGCAGGGAGGAGGCTGGTCCCTATGGTGTGTCTGACCCCTGTGCAGAACAACTGAAAACCCGCTCTGACATCTTGCTGTCTCCTGGCCTCCTGCCCTGGCCTCTTGCCATTGGTTTTGAAAAACTGATGATGGGAAGGGCCCTGAGCGGCATCGGGGAATGTCTGGAGCCCAGTGGATCCCCTGACAGCCACAGGGAGCCCAGCCCGAGGCAAGATCCAGAAGGATGTGGCACCTGGCAGAGGCCGCCATTCTTCTCCTTGCCTCTATTACCTGCTGTGGTTGTGCCTGGTGTGGACAGAGCCCCGCTCCCCCTTCCTCCCTGCGGTCATGTTTCTCAGGTGGTCATGAGGTGAACTGAGGCCAAGGAGAGGAGCTGGTGTGAAGAGGAACACTGAGAGGCAGGGCTGGGGACACTACTCTAGGGTCACCTGGCCAGGTGGTCAGATGGCTTCGCAGGTACCCTGGAAACTTCACAAGTCAGAGAGAGGAGGAAAGAGCAGCAGGGACACTTAGATTTTTCCAGGGGTCTTGTCCCTATTTACATGCGATTTGCATATAACTTACACACTGAACACCGTTTTGTAATTTGTCCCTGCACACATTCAGATTGGCCCTGTCCTGTTGTTCTTTCCAGAGATGGCTGCTTCCATCTTTTTGCTCTGTCCTGTTTTCCCATTGTGACCTCTCTTACAGGGAGGGCAGGGCACTGGGAACACAGAGTCAGCTTGGGGTTGTCCTTGTCATCTGTCTGATGCCACCTCCCTGGGGTTAGCACAGAGGGCTGGCCCTCCACTGCTGTTCCTTAGCAGGAACACATCATCCCAGCAGCTGTCCCTTCACCTGCATTAGGGAACATGCGTCCACCTGCTTGGCACTCAGCAGGTGCTCCATAAATGTGAGGATAAAGCAAAATTAGAGATTGAAGGCAAAGGTGGCAGGATGGGAAGGCACACCAGACAGGTTGGGCCAGGTTTGTGCCTGTGAAAGGGGGCTCAGGCAGAGTGGGCCTGGGGGGTCCTGAGGGTGGGAGAGTTGGCGGTGGTGGCCAGAGAAGGCATTTCTTTGTCTTCACAACCTTGTAGGATCGAGGGTTGAGGATGAGAGGAACAGAAAGGAAGAGGCCGATTATTTTGTTTTCCAGATTGAGAGTCTGTTATTAGCAATTTATTACATCCGGGTCTCCAGCCAAGCACATTCTGTTCTCCAGTGTCGGGGGGAAAATGCTTGGGGGACATGGCAAGAGGCTGGACAGGAAGGAGGAATGGATCAACAGTTTTATGATTGACGATGTGGTGTCTTGGCCTGTGCTAGGGGACAGTTTTAATATGGGGCCAGTGTGAGCCCAGCCCTGTGTGAGGAGGCGCCTCTGGATGGCCTGAGAGGCTCTGGGGTGCGGGGAGCAGGCTCTGCTCCCACACTCATGCCCCCCACCCCCGGCCTTGGGTTTCTCATTTCTCCGTGAAACAGGTCCGGAGCAGTGACTCTCAGAGCAGGAACAGGGGAGCTGGCGTGTTCGAACCCAGGAAGAGAGGGAGCAGGCAAGATTGTCACCCCTGTGGAAAGAATGGTGCACCAGGCAAACAACCCCCTTTTTGCAAATGCGCTGAGCTGGCGGAATTTCACTTGGTGGCTGCGAGATTGGGGCGGTAGATAGAGCTCTGCGGGCTGTGCGCGCAGGTTGTTATGTGGGGGTCCCGGAAGAGAATGGAGAGGGCCAGGCCAGTGCCCCTTCCTTTGAGCTGGCCTCCTCCATGCTACCCAGGGCTCATCACTGGTCCCCGTTCCTGGAGGCAAGTCCCCTACCTCCATCCATCCCTCAAGTAAGTTGGCCTCCTTCTTCCCTTGTTCCCCCTCATTCTCCTCCTAGATGTTTGTCTTTGATTACAAGTAGCTACTCCCCTCTTCAAGAGCATTCCCCAGGATGCATGGTAGGGAAAGCTCGTGGACAGAACCTTCTCAGGGTCACGGATGGTGGTGCCTGATCCCCCGGGCCTCTGGAGGGAGCAGAAGCTGCATATATTTATGTGTTTATTTTTAATTTTTTGGTACTGGGGCTTGAGCCCAGTGGTGCTCTACCGCTGTGCCACATCCCCAACCCTTTTAATTTTTTTTTTTTTTTTACTTTGAGACACGGTCTCACTAAGTTGCTTAGGTCCTTGCTAAGTTGCAGAGGCTGGCCTTGAATTTGGGATTCTCCTGTCCCAGCCTCCCGAATCTCTGGAATTATAAACATGAGCCACCATGACCAGCCAGAGACTGCTTTTTGAGTGAGTCGCCCAAATGGTGGTTTCTTGCATTCCCGCCACTTCTCCAAGCTTGGTTCCTTTGGATGGTGGTTGATGGGCAGGTTCACTGTAAGATAAGAAGCTCAGGTGGGACTCTGGGAAGGTCGCCTTGGAGGATGTGTTGGGTGGTCCTGAAGAAGGGTGTTAGGCTGCGAGAGGTGGCCCGGTTTCCAGCCGGGAGGCATGTCCCCCACTTGGGCACATCCCCCTGAGGTGGGTTGGTGGGTTGGCTACTTGCCTTCTGTTCTCTGGGTTCTCAAGGCTTCATGAAGGGACGGATGCTGAGATTCAATTTAGTGCATGTGTATTTTTTTTGGGGGGGGTGGTGGTGCCGAGGATGGAACCCAGGGCCTTGTGCATTCCAGGCAAGCATTCTCCCAACTGAGCTCTATCCCCAGCCCCAGTGCGTGTGTATTGAACGGGACTCAGAACTCCACCAGCAGCCCCTATGTCTGCTAAGATGACCGTGTTTGAGGGACACCTTGGACCAGGTGTACTAAGGAGCAACAGTGGCTGAGCTCCCAGCCCAGAGGCTGAGGAGGGAGCCCTGCCCGGAGGGGAAGGCATCCTGTTAGTTTAGACTGCAGTTAGGCACAGACCACCCAGCCTAGCGGGAACCTTGGACACAGGCCACCGAGCTGGGACTTTGTTGACAATGGGGAACCAGAGGTTTCAGAGAACTTTCAGAATGGGTGGCTCATTCATTCAGGCTGAAGCATCTCTCATTGTCCTTGAAAAATTCCCGCAGTACCCAGTTCTTTTCCATTCAGAGGCAAGTCTTTGAATTGCCTGCAAGTCTTGCTGAACTGCCTGGTGACTGAGACAGACTCCCCTTCCCTGCCAGGCCTGGGGGCTCAGGGTGTGGGGCTGAGGCTGGTGGCCCTGAAAGATGTGCTGCTTTTTCCTGTCTGCCCTGACCTACGCTGCCCACCACTTTGGTCCCACTGGGGCTCAGTGAATGTGGCCACTTTCCTGGGAAATCCAGCTTGTCAGTTTCCTAATGAATGGGCAAACTTGCATTGTTCAGGATTGATCTCAGGATGTCATTTTAAAAGGCAGCAGTTGAGTGTATTTTTAAACAAATGAGAACCTGGCGAGATTTACCAAGCCCTCAGTGTATGAAAGGCCCTGGGTGAGGAGTTAAGGTCCTGCCCTCAGGGAGTCCCTACTCTGTCTAGGGGAGAACAAAGCCCCTTTCCCTCCTAGGTTTAGGTCTCCTCAGGTGGGGAGACAGGGGTGAGGCAGAGTCAGACTGGGATTTAGGTCCTGACTCTGCTGCTTCTGAGCTGTGTGATTTCTGGCAAATACCAGACCGTGTGTGTGTGTGTGTGTGTGTGTGTGTGTGTGTGTGTGTAGGGGGATTGAACCCAGAAACACTGTACCACTAAGCCATAACTCCAACCCTTTTAATTTTTTTTTGAGATGGGGTGTTGCCAAGTTGCTGAGGCTGGTCTTGAATTTGTGATCCTTCTCCCTCAGCCTCCCAAATCACTGGGATTACAGGTGTGTGCTACCATGCCTGGCCCAGAACTTTCTTTTCTTTTTTTTTTTTTTTTTTTTGGTATCAGGAATTGAACCCAGGGGCACTTACCCACTGAGCCACGTACCCAGCACTTTTTTTTTTTTTTGTATTTTATTTTGAGACAGGGTCTTGCTGAGTTGCTTAAGGTCTTGCTAAGTTGCTGAGGCTGGCTTTGAACTCACAATCCTCTTGCCTCAGCCTCCTGAGCCGCTAGGATTACAGGTATGCGCTATCATACTTGGCTCCAGAACTTTCTTATGGCCTAGTTTTTTCACCTACAAGTGGTGCCATACGAGGATGAAGAGATTTCATGAAGTGATGTACATATTACAGCACTTAGTCCACAGCCATTCCACGCTGAGGCTTGTCCTGTGATGGGCATGCTTTGTAGGGGGTAGTGACTTCCTGGTGTCAGGAGCATGGCCTTTGTAGGATTCTGAGAAGAAGGGCTTCTCAAGACCATGCTGGGGACGGGCATTGTCATCAAGGACCCTTCCCTCATCTTCCCAATGTCCATTCCGTTGCAACAAGCAGATGCCCTGTGTCACCCTGGCTAAGTTACTAAGCTTCTTGGTGCTTCAGCTTCCTCAGTGTCACATGCCATCGATAGCAGTGTCCTTGTGTGAGTGCATGAAAAGGCTTATGTGAAGACTGCCTAGAGCTGGGCGCAGTGGTGCACACCTGTAATCCCAGCGACTCGGGAGGCTAAGGCAGGAGGATTGCAAGTTCAAGGCCAGCCTCAGCAATTTAGGGAGACTCTAAGCAACTTATGTCTCAAAAAGGGCTAGGGATGTGGTTCAGTGGTTAAGCACGCCCCTGGGTTCAATTTCTGTAGCCAAAAAAGTAAATCAATAAAATAAAAAGGACTGGGGATGTAGTTTGGTGGTAAAACACCCCTGGGTTCAATCCCCCTATACCCCCCCCCCCCACAAAAAAAATGTGCCTAGAACCGTGCAGAACACATAGGGGGCTTCACCTGGGGTTTGCTGCTGGGGTTTGTAACTGGCTCTACTCTGCTATTGGAGTGATTGCTTAACCAGGGTAAGAGCTTCTGTCCCAAGTGGTTCAGGTTCTTGGAGCAGGGCAGAGGTGCTGAGTGGAGATGGGCTGGGGTGGGGACCCTGCCAAGATGGTCCCGGGTGCAGCACAGAAAAGAGAAGTGACTGTCATACGGCAACTACAGGCAGGGCGTTGCCAGGTGTGAGGGAAATGATATTCTGGCTCAGAGCACACTGCGTGTTCTGTCCACCCTGAGCTAAGGGGACCGTCCTTGTTGGGGAGAGCCCATTTTTATAACACCAATGGTATTTACTTGAGTTGGGGTTGCCTTAAGGCGGGAAACCACCGCATTCACAAAACCCACTACTGGGTTATGAATTTCAATAATTCGTAATAATAAACAGCCCTTAACTAACCTTTGGACTCCGAGCTGGGGTGGCCGCCGGCAAGAGCCTGGCAGGAAGTGAAGGCAGCGAGGGTGTGTGGGGCTGCCCTCCCTGGTGACCATGGTAACAGGGCAGCTGGAGGCAGGGAGAGGCCTGGCCTGCTGGCCATCCCTGTGGCACGCAGCCGGGGGAAGTAGCCTCTTTCAGAGATCCTTGAGCTGTGGTGTTGGGCTTGGGGTCAGGTGGACCTTAGTGGGAGTCCACCCCCACCCGTTAGCTTCCGTTTCCTCATCTGTGAAGTGGCTTTTGCCACTGCAGAAGATACCTGTGAAGCACTCAGCCTGCGATCACTCAGTAGATGGCGGGAGCTGTCATTATCTTGCTGCTAAGGGGCTTTATCCAAGGCTTGCCCTGGGCTACACCCTGAAGGTGGAAGTCGGGGGCTTAGGAACACTTTAATCTCCACGGCATCAAAGGCCTGGGAGTCTCTGCCACCTATAATTTTGTCAGTGGAAGAAGTAATAATTCACGTCCTGTACAAATGGAAAAACAGCCCTGGGAGGCCGAGTGATTTGTCCCAGGCTTCACAGTGTGTTCAAGGTGTCCAAATCCCTTACACGTGTATGGGGCTTTGCAAACCATCTAGTGTGTCAAGTGCTAGAAAACAACCAAGGCCCCTAGTGAGCTGCTGGTGTGCACGTTGACTTCCGTTTTGCAGATGGTAAAGCTGAGGCTCCAAGACTTTTGGAGACTTGCCCAGGATCACACCCTAAGTTTGTGACAGAGATCAGGCCCGTACTCTGGCCTTCCGCTCTCTCCACCACACTCAGAACTATGACCGGATCCTTCTAGATTTTTTGCAGCTATTTTTCCTCCATACAGGCAGGTCTGTTAGAGTGGGTGGTCATGAGCTGGGAGGGAGAGGGTTAAATTCTTCCTCAGTGCTGAGCTGATTTTGAGCTGGGCGCCTCCAGTGACCCCATCGCTGACCCCCTTCCCCTGGGTCAGGTCTGCAGGCTGTGGGGGAAGGGAGGCAGCACAGTGAGCTCCAGTGGCCCAGTGGTGGCAGAGGGAGGGCCTGGGGAGGGACAGCCCTGAGGGCCACTCATCCCTCTCCCTCCTTGGACAAAGATGAACAAAGTCTCCCTAGGAAATCCCTCGGGTCCTGTGGGGTGGGCTGCCATCGCTGTGGCCTGTCCTCTTAATGAAGCCGCAGAGCACAGGCCTCTCTCGGAGACACAGGAAGCTCTGTGATCTCTGCTTGGAGTGGGACCGGGAGAGTTCACCAGTAAAGCACCAAGTGGAAAATCAGAAAATGGGAACATCAAATAAACCTTAGTGCTAGCGGGCCTTTGGGGAGCCTGTCCTTCATTGAGAAGGACAAGGATGTTTTGGTTGGGTGGCAGAAGCCAGTGTATGTGACCTCAAGTGCAGTTCCGCCCTGCGCTCTGGGAGGGCTGCCCTGCTCCCCTTCCTCTCGCTGCCTGGTAGCACAGATGGGCTCGGGGGAACTTCGGTCTGGACCATTGTCCTGTGTCCTCTGCAGGCAGCCCAGGCATCTGGAGCAAACCTTATTCTGCCTTATTCAGCACATTGGGGCAGATCTGTTCTGGAAGCCAGGCGTCTGCCCAGTGCTTGCTTCGAATAGGAACATTCCGGAAAGCCGAGGGACTGACCTCAAGGGAAGACTAAACTTCTTCCTCTGTCCCCAGCTTCCTCCCCCCGCAGGTCCCTTGGCTCTGCCAGGAATCCTAAACACACCTTGCCTTTAATTGTTCCTAGAGGTGGTGAGGAAAGACCTGGCTGGCCCGGCAGGTCTGGCATTGTCTGGCTCTGGCCAACTCTAGACACTTCAATTAGTGACTTTAATTATGGCCTTGCGAGTAGGGGCTCTCCCCAGGCAGCTGGCCTCCGGCACTGCTGCCCTCTCCGATGCCCATCTAGGGTAGTCACCAGTCTGTGATTAAAAGTGCCATGAAAGAAAATTACTAGTAGTTTCTTGTTCTTCATTAAAAAAAAAATTATGATAAGGCGGGGCACGGTGGCGCACACTGTAATGCCAGCAGGTTGGGCGGCTGAGGCAGGAGGATCACAAGTTCAAAGCCAGCCTCAGCAAAGGTGAGGCACTAAGCAACTCAGTGAGACCCTGTCTCAATAAAATACAAACTAGGGCTGGGGATGTGCCTCAGTGGCCGAGTGCCCTTGAGTTCAATTTCCAGTACCAAAAAAAAAAAAAAAAAGTGTTAAAATATACGTAGCATTATTTTCCCATTTCAATCATTTTTAAAGTGTGTAGGTCTGCTGGGCACAGTGGTACACACCTTCATCCCAGCGATTTAGGAGGCTGAGGCAGAAGGATTGCAATTGTCATGTCTAAGGCAACTCAGCAAGACTCAACATAAAAATAAAAAAAGGGCTGGGGATGTGGCTCAGTGGTAGAGCCCCCCCCACCCTGCAGCTTCAATTCCTAGTACCTCCAAATAAATAAATACAATAAAGCTCAAGGGCATTAGGTACATTGGCATAGTTGTGCAACCGCCATCCAGCCACAGAACTTATTCTCCCAAACCGAAACTTAGTACCCATTCAACAACTCTGTTCCTCCCTCTGCCCAGCGCCTGGTAACCTCTGTTCTCTTTTCTGTTCCTAAGAATTTAACTATTTTTAAGTACCTCCTAAGTGAAATCACTTTTCAAGTTCCATCCATCTTGTAACATGTGTCAAGATTTCCTTCCTTTTTAAGGCTGATCATCCAGTGTATGGGTGTATCCCATTTTGTTGATCTCTTCATCCTCCTGCCTCTTCATCTGTTGATGGACACTAGGCTTCTTCCTTTCTTTGGCTATCAAGAATACTGCTGTGGCGGGGATGTGGGGTGGGAGTGACTAGGATATAGCTCAGTTGGTAGAGTGCTTGCCTCACATGCACAAGGCCCTGGGTTCAATCCCCAGCACCACCAAAAAAAGAAAGAAAAAAGAATACTGTTATCATGAACATGGATATATAAATATCTCTTCAAGACTTCTTTTAGTACTTTGGGTAAATGCCCAGGAGAGGGATTGCTGGGTCATAGAGTTTTGTTTTGTATTTTGGTACCAGGAATTGAACCCAGGGGTGCTTAACCCCTGAGCCATATAGGGTATCTCTGAATTGCTTAGGGCCTGGCTAAATTGCTGAGGCTGGCTTGATCCTCCTGCCTCAGCCTCCAGAGCCTCTGGGATTAAAGGCATGCACGAGATTCATGGGGCAATTTTATGTTAAATTTTTGAGGACCCACCATACTCTTTTCCACCATAGTAGCAACCTTTTATTCCCACTAGTGATTCTCACAGCTTAGTCAATACTTATCCTTTTTCCTCCTCCTCCTCCTCCTCTGCCTTCTTTTTTTGTGTATGTGTTGGGGGTAATGGTCATTCTGTGGGGCGTGAAGTGGAGTCTCATTGTAGGTGTTTTTTTTTTTTTAGTGCAGGTTTTTTGTTTTGTTTTGTTTTGTTTTTTGCTTTGTTTTGTTCGCAGTACTGGGGATTGAACTCAAGGTGCTCTACCTCTGAGCTATATCCTCAGCCTTTTTAGTTTTTATTTTGAGACAGGGTCTCACTAAGTTGCCCCGGGAACTTGCTGTCCTCTTACCTCAGCCTCCCCAATAACTGGGAGTAGTTAGGATTACAGGTGTGTGCCACCATGTCTGGTTGTTCTTTGTTTTTTCAAGGGAAAAATTAAGGTCCCAGGAACACAACGTCTTGGCTTTCCTATCCTAGAAGCAGTCAGGCTTTGGGTCCAAGCTTTCATGCCCTGCTCATGGCTTTAATCCTGGGTCATGGCTTCCAGCCTCCATGTGAAACCTCTTTGCTA
Organism: Marmota marmota marmota; assembly: GCF_001458135.2. NCBI lineage: Eukaryota > Metazoa > Chordata > Mammalia > Rodentia > Sciuridae > Marmota > Marmota marmota. Next base: position 47,470,005 of record NW_026000016.1, read on the forward strand.
TTTTTGTCCCTGGCTCAACAGAGATGGCAGGTGAGGTCCCCTGGCTTTCAGGGACCCTGCTTCCCTACCTGTCAAAGTGGCAGAATGACTGAGACCCTATAGAGGTGATGGGAGGGTAGATGACCTTGGGGGTGAGGAGGATGGTTCAAGTCATGTGAGATCTGAAGAGTGGGATTATCCCACCATGGGGCCTGGGGTAAAGTAAATTGTGGTGGAAGACAGACAGCCATTAAAAATGGCTTTCCAGAGTGAGGGAAACTCGCTTTCCAACGAATTTTTAATAATATCTAATTTGTAGTAGCATGAAAAGCCCCTGGATATACAATTAAGTGAGGGTGAAGAAACAAGATAAAAAACCTTGCGTGTGAGCTCAATGGTGAGAAAGAAAACTACGTTTAGAGAAAAGTTTGATGGAAATATGTCAGTGATCAGTGCCACCTCCAGATTGATGAGAAATGGGTGACTTTAAATTTTTCTTTGTTACTTTAAATTTTGTAGATTTTCTATAGTGTAGTGAACACATACTCCTTTTATCGTCAGAAAAAATTGAAAAGAAAATTAGAGTGACTGCACCCAATCATTAGGCACATGTGTTGTAAGCACACAGCTCTGATGGATGTACTGACAGTCCGGCATTAGATGTGATGCGGTGGGAGAGGAGCGGCTTGGAGAAGTGATAAGTGTGAGGGAGGTTGGGCCGGTCAGCCCTGTGCCCTCTAGAATGCTTGCTGCATTTCATTTGTGTTTGCTGGGGAAGGTGCTGGTAGAACCCTGGCTTTGAATTTCTTTGTTTCTGCAAGGGGTATGGGCAGGTCTCTCTGAGCCCCCCACCTGCACTTACCTGGTCTCTTTGTCATGGCTAGCAGGATCCAAGTGATGCTTGTAGCTTGTAAAACCAGGGTCTTCTCTGCCCACACTTGTCTTTGACTTTCCTTGTAGCAGTTGAACCAGGACCGAGGGCCTAGTTCTCTTGAACCATCAGGAGAGCACCAGTGTCCAAAAGGTGGGGGTTAGGAACAAGTAATGGAGCCTCAGGGAGATGATTTTCCTTGGCCCTTAGGACCTCTGACAGGTGTGAGAGAAGCTACCCACTATATTCCACTGCTTAAAAAAAGAGACTGAGGCTGGGGGTGTAGCTTAGTGGTAGAACACTTGCCTAGCATATACGAGGCCCTGTGTTCTATCAGGCACCACAAAAATAAAAGAAAAATTAAGAGACTCATTAGCCAGTTTCTGGGTTCTGCTTCTTGGTTACCACTTCCTGGCTATGATCTTGGGGCCTAACCTCCTTAAGCCTCTGTCCTCATCAGTAAAACAGATAATTAATAGTTACTATTTCACAGGGGCTGATGAAGTAATAGAGCTAAAGCACTAGAAATGACACTTGGCACGTTGTGTAGTCGATCCCTGTTGTCTGATTGAGACCTCGATTCTGCTGCAAGACTGTCCAAGCTCAAATCCCCTCCAGAGTCTCCGTTTTTCCATTTCTAAACTGGACATCATAATATTACCTACCTCAGATGATTATTTTGAAGATTAAATAAATTAACATAAGTAAAAGGGATTCAAACAGTGCCCAGCGCGTGATAAATATGGTGACAGGACTCAGTGCATGGGATCCTCGGTCCTACATACCAGTTGCATGTGGCTGGCATCTGCCAATTCGTCAGATTGTCCTAAGGGTCCCTCTGATTGGCTGGTGCCCATTAGTCATTAAATACTTTGCAAGTCCTCGTTATCACTTCCATTCTTATCAGTGTCATGAGCTTCCCACATCATGATTCCTCCCTGGATCCCCGCCTTTGCCAAGCATGGGTTGGCATCGGTGGTCTTGCCTCAGTTTCCAAAGGGTGCTAGTGATAGAAGGTGGGGTCCCAGGCAGACCTGGGGGCGGCTGGCTGCCCTGGATTGTTTGTTGAGAATTGTAGATGAAATCTGAGTGATTCGAGACGATGATACTGCTCGCCTCCCCTTGCTTCTCTGCCTTTTTGAAAAGGAGCCAAAAGCAAGGAGGAAAAAATACCCATAAATAAAGGGGGCCATGAAAATAACAAAAAGAAAGAAGAAATCTTGCCTTTGCGGCTGCCGATGGGGTAGATAATGGGAAAGGAAATGTGGCCCTTGCGGAGCAGAAGAACGGAACACTTTGTTCACTGGAGGAGCGAATGCTGCGCCAGCAAGGGCTGCCCAAGTGGGGTTCCTGGTGAGCGAGCTTGGTTTGGGGGAGATGGTGGTGATTAGGCCTCCACGAGGACCTTGGGGCTGGAGGAGGGGAGGCGAGCGGGAAGCAGACCTGGAGTGGCCCACGCATCCGGGTCCAGCCCCTGGGCTTGGCCACCTGAGTGAGGTGCTCAAGCCGGGGAGCCAGATGCCCGAACCTCTCTGGGGTGTACTTTCCAGGTGGGTCTTTTTTTGGGGGGAGGGGGTGAGTTACTGGGCACTGGACCACTGAGCCACATCCCAGCCCTATTCTGTATTTTATTTAGAGATGGGGTCTCGCTGAGTGGCTTAGCCCCTTGCTTTTGCTGAGGCTGGCTTTGAACTCACAGATCCTCTTGTCTCAGCCTGCTGAGCTGCTGGGATTACAGGCATACACCACCACACTACCAGCTCCCAGGTGGGTCATGGAGCCTTGGGGAGTCATCCCAGGGAGGAGAGGATGAGGCTGAAGTGTACTTGCCCATGATCTGTGTGCTCACCTTTGGGCTCTTGCCAGTGCTGCCTGGTGGCTTTCTTGGTGACCAGCATCTACTGACTTCTCATTCTTTTTGGCTTCATTTGCTCATCTCGAAGGCTGGCCTATTTCCTCATCCCTGCCTATCTGTGGAGGGTGTCTGAGGCAGGAACTGGAAAAAAAGTGAGATCCCTTTTCTAAGCCCTTGGGGACCCCAGGATGCTGCATGGTAGTGAACTGTAGGCTGGTGGGGTACAGAAGTGGTTACTTTAAATAACTCTAAGCATGGCCTTGGGAGCCTGGTGTGGTGGTGCCTGTCTGTAATCCCAGCCACTCGGGAGAGCCTGGGGTAGCTAAGGCTCGAGAGTTCAAAGCCAGCCTCAGCAATTTAGCAAGGCCCTGAGCAATATAGTGAGACCCTGTCCCTAAATTAAATATAAAAAGGCCTGGGGATGTGGCTCAGTGGTTAAGTATCCCTGGGTTCAATCCCCATACCAAAAACAAACAAACAAAAAAGGCCTTGGGAACATTCACTGCTTGAGGACTGAGTGCTTGGTTTGGCAGAGGGTCCTTGGAAGTGGGTTTTTTCAACCACCACAATACTAAGTGCCAATCCATATTGTACCCGACACTGCCTTAAGCATTTTGGATACATTAACATCGATTCTCCAGCAACCCTGAGAGGTGGGTAGTGTTGGCCCCGCCGCAGATGGAGACTTAGGTGTGAAGAGATACAATGGAAAGTATCCATCCGCCTGCTTAGAGCAGTGTTGAACCAGACTCCCCACTTACCACCCCGGACCCTCTCAGTCTAGATTACGGCGATAATGGCCATCACAGCTGTTGAGCTGTGTGCCAGGCGGCAGGCTTTGCCTGTATTATCTCATTTACTTCTGGAAACCACATTAGGGGTATGAGTGACTTGTCCCCTTTATAGAAAAAGGAAGTAGCCGGCTTAGAGGGTTAAACGTGTCACCTGGTAAGAAGGGTGCTGGGTGCCAGCCAGCTCTGCAGATCCCCAGGGCCTCCATTTCACCCTGTACCATTAGAGCTCCGTCTCCATGGCCTAGCCTCATCACCGAGCAGAAGCCAAATGCTGCCCGGCTTACCCTGGTACCATCTAGGAAAGATGAGATTTGGTGGCTGAACGTGGATGTTTGTAGACTGTAGACTGTTTTTCGCTTCGCTGTCCTTTTCCCAGTCTCTGGTCACCCCTCTGTCCCCACTTTTCCCTGTGCTCCTGGGATTGGCAGGGCACCGCAGGGGTTAGGATTGAACCTCCCTTAATCCTTGCGGGCTCCGCGGGCTCTGGAGGAGCTTGGAGGGGGCTGAGTGCTGCAGAGCTTTTGGGTCATCAGGCCTGGAAGGGAGGGGAAGGCACGGGGCTCCGGAAGCCGCCATGCTGAGCACACCGGGTGGCCTTGTATCCTGTCTGCACTGCGGAGGCCTGGGACCTAGTGTCAGTCCTTGCCAGGAGAGAGTCCAGGTTGTTGGGGACACCAAAAGGACATTTGGACAACAGGTATCTTAAGTAGGGTGTGTAATAGACAAAGACATGCCAAGTGGTCCTTCAGGTGTGGGTCTTCCTCTTCTGTGCCTGTGTGCGAGTTGGGGGGCAGGCTCAGGGAGCAGGTATTTTTTGCTGTTTACAAACACAATCACATTCGGTCTTCTTGATAAATCTATGATGTAGGTATGTTTATTCCATCTTATTTAATGATTTTATTTATTTTATTTTTTTTGCCGTCCTGGGGGTGGATCCTAGGGCTTCATGTATACTAGGCTTTTCGAGGAGCTTCTCCCCCAGGGCCTGTCTGTTCCACTTTAGAGACGATGGTGGTGGAGCCAGGCTGGAAGCACAAGGCCACAGGACACAGGGCCCACTTTCTGGTAGCTGGGCCAGCCTTGTGATGATCACACCCACCCACCCACCTCCAGAGGAGCCTGGGCAAGTTGGAGGAGGGTGGGGCAGCTGTCCTGCTGCTGGTGCTCTGGTGGGGGAGGGGCAGGACAGGACTCAGTTTCTGCTGCTGTCACCTCTCAGCAGGATTCTCTCACCAGATCACCAAGCAAGCAGCAAGGCCTGCAGCAGACCCTGGCCACTGAGCGTCCTCTAATCGATTTCCTCTGACACTCCCTAGAGGTAGCCTCTGATGGCACAGGTTGAGGATGGCACAGGTTGAGGGCTGGGCTCCACGCTCTACATGCCCTTCTGTGGCCAATTGCAAGCTGATTGTTTTTCCGATGCTTCCACGACCCCCTCCTCGGGTTTGATAAGTAAACTAGAGAGGCTCCCAGAGCTCCCAGAGATACTTTACTTCCATTTACTGATTTATTATAAAGGACGTAACAGAGGACACAGATGGAGAGATGCGTGGAGAGATGGTCGTGAGGTGTGTGGAGCTTCCACCATTCCTCCAGGTGTGCTGACCTCCAAGGCCCTCCGAGACCCTCCGTGAGTTCAGCTCTCCAGAAACTCCCCAAACCTGCCCTTTAGGGGTTTTATGGAGGCTTCCAAGACATAGGCATCATGTCTGGGAGAGGATCAGTTTAACCTTCAGTCCCCTCTCCTCCCCAGCCCTAGGGGGTGGGGCTGGAAGTCCCAAGCTCTAATCCTGTTTTGGTCTTTCTGGTGACCAGCCCCCCATCTCACCGCTCTGTGGGGGCTGCCAGCTTCAGCCAACTCATTAGCATACAAAAAGACATTTATCACTTTGGAGATTCCAAGGATTTTAGGAGCTATAAGCTAGGAGACCCGGATGAAGATCAAACATAATATATATCTCACAAAACCTAACTGGAGGACAAGAAATCTCTTCCTGCTTTAGGTCTGTCTTGCCATCCCCACCTCCCTGAACATATGTATTCTATACCAGATTCTTTTTTTTTGGTACTGAGGGTTGAACCACTGAGCCAAATATTTTTTATTTTGAGATAGGGTTTCACCAAGTTACTGAAGCTGGCCTTGAACTTGTGATCCTCCTGCCACTGCAGTTGGGATCACAGGCATGCACCACTGTGCCTGTGCCTGGCCCCAGATTGTTGAATTGTGTGCATTATCTTCTAATTGCAAAGCAGTGGTTGGAACCCCATTTTACACCTAAAAGAAACTAAGGTTTTGACGGGTAGAATCTTTCCCCCAAGTTCCCAAAGCTACCTTGGCTTCTTTTGACTAATTTTCCTCGGCCATGATTCAAGTCAGAAACACCTGGTGTCCTGCAGGTGGTAAGAACTGGCCAGTCTGTCTTGCTGGGCCAGAGCCTATTATCTGGGGGTGCTGGGGGGGGAGTGGCCGCACCTTAGCTGGTAGATGAAAAGGTGTGGGTTTGGGCATCAGTGCGTCCTGAGTTCAGATGCCCCTGCTGTCTTTGTGCCTCTTCTTCCTTTGGTGAATGTTCACGGCTGTCCCCACAGGGTCTTTGACAAGGACCGTTTGCTGCACAATTTGGTGCTGGCCCTGGGTGGGCACTGCCCCTGTAGGAAGCCAGACACATGCCCCTGTTCAGGACACAGGTGTGGCCCTGGCACCTGGAGACAGCAAGGACGGGCCCACAGCTGCCTCCTTAGAGTATTGGGGTTCAGGAGAGCCTGGAGACAGCTCAGGTCCTGAAGGCAGGGAGGTAGGTCTCCAGGGGGGACTCCAGAGCCTCTGCTCTCAGGCCCTCCATCGCATGCGTTATTCCTGGAGCCTTAACAACAGTTTAAACTATCCTCTCACTGTCCTTGACCTTCCCCCTGGGTTCGGGCAGGACCCAAATACTGCAGATGTCCCAAGGGCCGCAGGTGCCTGAAGACCAGGTGGGAGGCAGGTGGAAACCCACAGGAACCTTCTCCCTGGCTGCTTCTTTCTTTTGCACTCTCTCCCAGGTTAGCCGAGCAGCAGCTGTGGAAGCTCGGTCGGTTGGGAGCTGCACTTCTGTGGCATTGGTGCTGCTGGTGGGGAGGACACCTTGTCTGTCCAGGTGAATGGCACCTGGGCCAGCCTGGAAACATCCTGGGGCCTGGGAGTGTTGCCAGTGGCCCCTGAGCTGGGTGGACCGGGCCTGTCGTGGGTTTGGTACCCCATGGGTCCGCAGAGGCTGGAGAGGGAGAGGAGGGGACTCTCAGGAAAGCTTTGTCCCAAGCCTGCAGCCAGCCCAGCTCCTAGTTCTGAGTAAACACAGAGATAGGATCGGGCGTAGCCAGGAAGGGTGGCAGGGTGCGGCCTGTGAGAAGAATGGCAGGATGTGGCACTAGGGCACTGCTCTGGGCACCCACGCCTCGGACTATTGTTCAGGGCAGCCTGCGGCTCTCAACTCTCTGGGGCTTTGAGAGGAAGTGACATTCCCCTGGGACCTGGGCCTGCCCCACCCCTGCTGTGTGGATCTGCAGATCTCCTTCCCTTCCTTCCCTGCTGTGCCCCTTGGCACCGCGGCCTGGGCTGGCTGGGAGTTTGCTGTGAGTTTCCTTGAAGGGTCTGCCTGTCCTTGCAGTCTGTCTTCCTGTACCCCGGGTCTGAGTCACGGTCACGCTGTGATAACTGGAATCTATCTCTTTCTGCATCTAGATGTTTTTGGGGGAGGGGTGCGGTGATGGAGGGAGGAAGGGCTGAGAGTGAAGACTCCTTTGATTCCAATCCAGCAGGGTCTGTCGCTGACTGATTAGAAGAGGAAGTGGCTGAGGACTTGTTTGGGGTGGAAAAGGGGCTCAGTGTGTGCACCTGTGTGGGGGGCGGGGTGTCGGAGGGGCCCAGAGAGTTGGTTAGGGGTGGGGTTTGGCACCTGGCATCTGCTCTGTCACATAGAGGCTGCACTCTGAGCCAGGGGCCCTCCTTGGAAGTACCTCTCTATACTTGACCCAGGCACTGGTTTTGGAGGCCCCAGTGTCGGGCAGACACCAGCTCAGAGAGACTCAAGGCTTTGAGCATCAAGGATGAAGATGGTCAGAGAGAGCCCTTTCCTCTTAGGGATGCTCAGGTAAGATAAGGCCAAGGAGAAAGGAGGACAGAAGGCCTGAGGTGGGTTCCCAAGAAGGGAAGGGAAGGGAGGGCAGAGCCAGGCACGTTCCACGTCCCTAACCCTAACCCTAACCCTAACCCTAACCCTTCCGGTCCTCTGATTATAGAGTCCTAAAGCAGCGCTGCCCCATCAAGCCACATGAACTTGACACCTCTAGACCTCAGTTTCTGTTTATGAAATACGTGTAATGTTGGGCAAGAGGAAGGCGATACGGCAGACAGGAGCACTTCCATCCCGCAGGGAGCCGACGGGGTGTTCTGCGGGTTTATGCCTCTGACTTGGGACTTGGGGCATCAGATTAGGGTGGGAGCTGGGAAGTTCAATAACTCCTGTCTCCTGTGGGTTGAGAGGCCTTTATGAGCATTTGGGGAGTAGGGGAGGTTGTGGTAGTGACCTTAAAACCTCCTTAGAAACCATGTGGAGAACTGAGGCACGGAACATGCTTTGTAAGGGAGGGGTAAAGGAAATTGATTTTTTTTTTTTTTTTTTTTTTTTTTTTTTAGTTAAATCCCTGGGAAAGAAGAGATTTAAGGGAGGACTCCAACAGGGTCTTTAAATCTAAAAAGTATGGAAAATGTTTCTTATGTGACCCAAGGTGAAAACAAAAGGAAATGGACTTGCTTTGCTGCTCACAGGGATTTAGGTCAAACTCAGAGGAAGGGCTTGGATCCGAGGAAGAGGTGGCAGAGGATAACCGGGCGTAGGCGGGCAGAGCATCATCTACCTAATGATGGTCATAATAGTGTCTGTCACCTGTTAGAATCCAGGTCTTCTCTGTGCTGTGCTGCTGTATTGGATGCTACTCACTTGTCATTGCTGTGTATTTATTGAACACCCTACTATACTCCAGGCACTATACTAGGCTCTGGGGCTGCATTGATGGGCAGAAACAGGTTTATTTTCATAATGTTCTGTGTGGGGTTGGTTCTCTGGCTACTGGGTGAATCCAAAATAAATAAATCAGGTATGTGAAGGTACCATTACCATCTGTGATCGGACCTTTGAAGGCCAAGTGCAAAGTGCCAGGAGAATGAAACACAGGCGCATTTGATAGGATCTGGGTTGTTAACAGAAGACTCACCTCTTCGTATTGGGTTTTCATATTCCAATTTTACTAAGGAGGAAACAGGCTGAGAGGTTAAGTTACATGCCCAAGATAGACCAGCGAGTAATGGCCAGGCCGAGGTACTGGGAGCCCAGGAGGCAGCTCCCTGATATAAAAATAATCCACAGTGCTGGTTGCAGGTAGCTGGGCACCGTGGGCGATGTGTATATGGGGGTAGAGTGTGGGTAGAAAAGGCCACTGAAGCCAGGATGTGTCTTAGAGCCCCCGGTTGCCCAACAGATGTAATGGGACCCATATGCATAAGTTAAGAATTTCTAGTATTTGCATTTAAAAAGAGGGGCTACAGCCCCTGTAATCTCCATGGCTCCAGAGCCTGAGGCAGGAGGATTGCAAGTTCAAAGCCCGCCTCAGCAATTTAGCGAGATCCTCAAAAAATAAAAAGAGCTGGGGATGTGGCTCAGTGGCCCAGTACCCCCCTCCAAATAACACAGAAAGAGGGCGAGGGGTGTAGCTCAGTGACAGAGCCCTTGCCTAGCCTGTGTGAGGCCCTGGATTCCGCTCCAGCACCATAATGAATGAATGAACGAATGAACAAAAGAAAGAGGCGAAATGGATTTCAAGAGTTGTAGTGTATCTAGCCTAATCCATCCAAAATATAATTTCACTTCGTAAATGATAACCAGTTACAGAGGGCTAGTTTGCACTCTGTCTCGTGTGTTCAACCTGCGGGACCTGGGTGTGTTGGCCACTCAGCAGCACATTTCCCCTGGGACTGGCCCATTACAGGTGCTCAGTGGCCACATGTGGCCAGTGGCACCTGCCTTGGGCAGTGCGGTCCTAGAGTTATCAGGACAGAGGATCGCCTCCTCTTCCTGGCTCAGCTCACGGGTTGAACAGGCTCCGGCGAGGCGTCCTTAGGCCTCTGCGCCCCGGTGCTCATCTGACCGTGCTCTGGCAGCGGCCACTGCTGCGGCTGCTTCTAGGGTCTCTGGGCTGCAGTGGGAAGAAAGGCTTAGAGGTAGGAGCTGGAAGGCCAGGAAGAAGGAGAAAAACCCTGAGCACCCAAGTCTGGAAGGAGGAGGCGACCCGGTGGCCCGCTTGGTGGCAGTGGGTGTGGGATGAGGTGGCGCAGAGCCGGCGGGGATCAGAAGCCCACAGGGCCCGCATTGTGTGCCTGTCACACTTCCTTTGGCTTTATTGCTTTTGTCCAACACCCTATTGTCTGGTTTCCTTTTGTCCCCCTTTCAGCGCGCTGCCTTTTATTTCCCAGCCAGCCTGGTTGTTTTCATTTCTTTTGTCTGAAGTTCCTGAGAGGAAGGTTTTATTTTCAGCGGTTTGATTAATTCACAGCTTGAGCCCGGGGTTTGTTTGTTATGTAATTGCTGCCCTCAGCTTCAGGATAATACCCCTCCCGCCCCACCCCCACGCCTGCCCCACCCCCACGCCTGCCCCCTGCGCAGGGCCCGGCTCCCAGCCCCTCCCGGTGCCCGGATGGGCTGCTGCCTGCTTCCTGGAGTCTCTCCAGGTCCCCCAGAGGTAGGAGGGGACCTCAGGGTTGGGGTCTCTTGTTTTGGTCTAGGTGAGATGGGGGCCAACACTCATAGGGAGGCCCCTCTCTTCTCACCCTGCAGTTCCCTGCTCTGGGTCCAGCACCAGCCCTCAGGGCACCGTGCACTTGGAAAGTGGGTGAGCAGAGAGTCTGCTGGGGTCTGATCAGTAGGGTGGAATCAAATCAGATATATATCTTATGCATATCTTAGTTGATTATAATGCCCTTTAATTCTTTTATTTAAAATATGGTACATGTATACCGTTGTACATGGCAGAAGTAAATTATTCGTAGGTTTTAAGTTGTGCACCGTTCTGAGGAGCAGGATGAAATTTCAAACTGTCCAGGATGTGAGTCATCCCTTTGTCCAGAGTATCCACACTGTATATTCTACCTGCCCATTAGTCACTCGGTAGCCATTGTGGTTGTCAGATTGACTACTGAGGTATTGCAGCAGCACTTATTATTATTTACTTGAACAAAATGGCCCCAAGTGCAAGGGCAGTGATTCTGGAATTGGGATATGCCAGAGAGCAGCCGTGAAGTACTTCCTTTCATTGAAATGATGAAAATTTCTACTAGAGAAAGAAAGAAAAATGTATGGTTAAGTTGCTAGAAATATATAGTAGGAACAAATCTTTAATCTATGAAATTATGAAGACAGAAAAAGAAGTTTGTGCTAATTTTGCTATGGTAACTCAGACTATACAAGTTACAGTCCTAATGTGTGATGATAAATGCTTAATTAGGTGGGAAAAGGCATTGGATTTGTTTATATGTGTATAGGAACTTCAGTATAAATAGGGTTGGCACTACCCACAGCCTCAGGCATCCACAGGGGTGTCTGGGAACATAGCCTCTGAGGATAAAGGGCTACTTCACTACCATACTGCACCTGCCATTGCAGGGATATTTTACTGTTCTGATTTATCCTTATACCTCCCCCTAAGAATTTAATCTACATGTGTATTAGTATATTTGTGCTGCTATAACAGTACCACAGACTGTAATTTATGATAAACAGATATTTATTTTTCACAGTTCTGGGGACTGGGAAGTTCAAGAGGCTGGAATCTGGTGAGGTCCTTCTTTTCTTTTTTTGGTACCTGGGATTGAACCCAGAGACACTGAACCCCTGAGCTACATCCCCAGCCCTTTTATATTTTATTTTGAAACAGGATCTTCCTAAATTGTTTAGGGCCTTGCTAAATTGCTGGGCCTGGCTTTGAACTTGTGATCCTCTTGCCTCATCTTCCCAAGCAGCTGAGATGACAGGTGTGCGCCACCATGTCTGACTGGTGAGGGCCAGAAGGGTACAAAGGACCAAAAGGGGCCAAACTCAGTTTACAACAAAACTGCTCTCCCCATAACTCCCACTCCTTGATCATGACATGGATGATATTAACCCATCCATGAAGGCAGGACCCTCGGGACCTTATTTAAAATGCTTATCAGAATCACCTGGCCCTGCTGCTGGCCCGCACCTTTAATCCTGGTTACTTGGGAGGCGAGGCAAGAAGGATCCCAAGTTCAAGACCAGCCTCCGAAACTTAGAAGACCCTGTCTTAAAATAAAACATTAAAAGGGCCGGGGATGTAGCCCAGTGGTAGAGCACCCCTTTCAAATTAATTAATTTGAAAGCCCTGGCCAGTCCCCAAAGATACTGATTTGTGAATGACAGGAAACTGCAGAGACTAGGCAACTTGCCCAGGGTCACATAGCTGGGCAAGTAGCAGAGGCAGGACCTATAACTAGTAGGAACCTGCTTTACGTGCCCACTGGACTTCAGAATGCGTCCTTGGATGCGTGACTTGGGAGGCTGGGTACCTGCTTCTCTGGCCCCAAGCCTGGCATGACATGCAAACAACTTCACAAGATCCTGCAATTGCCTGGCTCCTCTAGATGTGCCCAGCAGTGGCGTGGCAGGCGGGGAGGCACACGGGGGCACCGCAGAGCAGCGAGGCAGGGTTATCAGGCGGTTGGCTGCTGCCCTGTTGCCAGGGAGTGCAAATTCAAATGTCTGTCTGCGGGGCCATCTCCTAAACCAGAGACTAGCCACATATCAGCAAATAATCTTCTTAAAACCATTCATGTCATGGCCTGCATTTTATTTTCCCACTTTTAATAGATACATGGATTGAAGAAATATTTAATTTTTACTTTGTTTCTACAAAGGACTGGGGGTGTGGCTCAGTGCTAGCCTAGCATGTAGGAGGTCCCTAGTTGGGTTCCCTGCACTTTGTAAGAGAATTGTTTACTCAGGGTAGTTGATACTTGGTTTCCTTTTGGGGTGTAAGGTAGGGAGCAGGGTATCTAAGGCAAGCCCGCCTATGCAGGAGGAGTACTTACTTACTGCTCAATTCTAGCCAGCTTTCGTCATTCGGCTGAAAGTTCAAATCCAGATTTTTATGTGCTATTTCTTGATTTTTAAGTTTTGGTAACCAATTACAGATATGTACACACACACACACACACACACACACATTTTCAGTTCTGTTGGCTGGGAAGCAGCCAGTTAACAATTTCTGTCCTCCTTAAATAAGCACATTGGCCCACCAGTTCCTACAGGTGGGGAGTGCTCAGGTCTACAAGAGGGACAGAAGAGGCTTCACTAATTTTTCTCTGGGTTCCAAAAATAGACTTCCATTTTGTATGTCTCCCTGTTTGAGAGGTTCCAGGGGTGTTCCGGGGCTGGGTGAGCAAAGAGTGGAGTCACTACCTCTGGATAAGTTTGAGGTTAGCCCCCATCTTATCGAGACCCTGTCTCAATATTAAAAATAAAAAGGGATGAGGGCATAGCTCAGTGGTAGAGCACTTGCCTGGCACATGGGACTCACCTTGGCTCACTCTCCCTCCTCCCACAGGATGTCCATGAGGAGCCCCATCTCTGCCCAGCTGGCCCTGGATGGCGCTGGCACCATGGTGAACTGTACCATCAAGTCAGAGGAGAAGAAGGAGTCTTGCCACGAGGCCCCCCAGAGTTCGGCCACTACAGCTGAACCCCAGCCCACCGACCCATCCCGGGACCCCCAGGATGCTGCTGACCCCCACACTTCAGCTCAGGTGCCCAGCACTTTCCCCAGGGGCTCCTGGGTCCGCGTTCCCGCCCCACCCCTGTAGCTTTACCTGCTATCCCCAGCCTGTCTGCAAGGCTGGGCAAGCATGGACACATCCCCTGGCTGGGCAGCACAGCAGGCAGAAGTGGGCATCCTAGGGCAAGCTGTTGCTCCGGTGGGCAGGGAGGGGCTGCTAAGTTCAGTGTGAGGCCGGAAACCAGAGCAGGGCGTAGACTCTCCTCCCTATCCTATGGTGACTGCTCACTCACGGGTGGCCCAGTCCTTGCTCCTGAGAACCAGCTGCAGAGGTAGTATATGCACACTGAACACTGGGCTCAGGAGTGTCCAGTATCTTTTTCATATGGTTTCAGATAATTGGCCTGATTACCCAAGTACAGAGCTCAAATCACGGTTAAAATGCCATATAATTCCTCATCCTTAAAATGAGGGAACGGAATGACATGTTCAGTGTGGATTCTTACACTTCTTAAGACTTTGGTGACAGTGGTTAAGAGCCCCTGGGTTCAATCCCTGGCATCCCCCCCAAAAAAAGACATCTGTGAGTCCACACAGGAGACATAAAAAGGGAATAAATAAAAGCTGAACGAATGAGTGAAAATGAGGAGGTATTTGATTTGGGGGTGGTGACCCGAGAAGACCTCCTGGGCCTTCGAGGATGGGGAGGACCTCAGTGGGAAGAGGAGGGGCGTGTCCTTCAGGAGGGCTGGGGCCCTGGCTGGAAGGAGCCAGGTGGGAGCAGCAGGTGTGCACAGGGGGCAGTAATTAAGAGGGGGCACAGGTCCTTGGCTGTGATGGCGACCCTCATTCTCATGCTTTGACACCCTCGATCCCCAGACAGTCCCCTGCCAGGGGAGGTGTTAGTATTTCCGCTTTCAGAAGAGGGAATTTCAGGACTTTGTGGGATCACTTGTGAGTCACCAAGCCTGGACCGAAACCCAGGTCCTTCCTTTGTCCCTCTCAGGCGAAGTGTGAGCAGCGGTGCGAGGTCCCGTCCCGTGGAGCTGCAGGGCTCAGGTTCCCTCCTAGTAGACATGCTGGGATGCTCAGCCCTCCCCAGACTTTGTCCCCTCTTCTCTTGGGGGCAGCAGTGACAATTCAGGGTGTCTTACAGGACTGTAGTTCTCCAGAGCGTGACGGGTCCCCAGAGCCCAAGAGACCCGGAGCCTCTGAGGCTGCTTCTGGAAGCCAGGAGAAGCTGGACTTCAACCGCAATTTACAGGAGGGTAAGACGCCTGCCCCAGGGGCAGGGGGCTCGGGTCAGGGCGCTGGGAAGACGCTGCTCATCCCGGGTGTCTTCCAGTGGTGCCCGCCATCGAGAAACTGCTGTCCAGTGACTGGAAGGAGAGGTTTCTGGGAAGGAGCTCGGTGGAAACCAAAGATGTCAAAGGTGAGGGCCTGTGGGGGCGGCAGGGCGGGCGGGTTGAGCCCTTTTTGCTCTTGTGGGCTGGCCGTGGTGTGTTGGGCAGTTCTTGTGCTTCTGGGTCCCCTCATACCTGGCCCATGCCACATGGCTCCTGCCCGTTCTTCAGGGTCATCACCGTCCCTCCCCTGGGAGCCCTCAAGCAACGGGTCTGGCTGGAGCGGGTATGAGTTCAGGCTCTTGTCAGAGATGCTGGTGACTTCAGGCCCTGTCACTCCATTTTCCCAGGTCTACCTCCACAAGGAGCAGAAAGGTCCCTTTCACTGCCAACCTCCCTGAGGAAATGAGTGTTATTAAAGGGCAGCTGTTGGGGTTTCTTTGAGTGACCATTTTTCCAGTGTGGTTGATCACACCTACAGAAGGAGCTTAAAACCAATGCAGATGCCCGGGCTACTGAAAGAGAACCCTAACAGGCGGGGGCGTGGGCATCTGAATTTTGCCGTGGTACCCCGAGTGATTCTGGTGCAAGCGGTCTGCAGCTTGGTACTTTGGAACAAACTGCCATACCCAACATTAGCTAAATGGGAGGGCCGGAAGCAAGCTAAATGGGAGGACCACGTACCAAATCCTAGACGGAGAGGTTTCCATGCATGAACTCATTCAAATCTCACAGTTCTTGTGCCCATTTATAGATTTAAAAACTGCTCTAACGTGCCTAGAAGTTAGTAACTCGACTGATCGCATCCTGGGATGTAGTAATTGCTCAGTAAATGTCAGATGGCTGAGTGGACGGGTGGATGGGTAGATGGATGAACTAACAAAAACTCTGCACGGTGGTTGTTTCACTGAGGAGCAGGGACCCAAGAGAGCCTGGCAGAGAAGGAGCTGCAGCTTCTGGTCATGATCCACCAGCTGTCCACCCTGCGGGACCAGCTCCTGACAGCCCACTCGGAGCAAAAGAACATGGCAGCCATGCTCTTTGAGAAGCAGCAGCAGCAGATGGAGCTGGCCCGGCAGCAGCAGGAGCAGGTGTGGCCGAGGCCCGGGGCAGCGGGGGGAGGCGCTGGGGGCAGGCCTGCTGCGGGGGCTGTGCTCCTGCTCCGTCTCTGTGCTCTGCGGGAAGGCCGGGCTACTCTGCTCTGTCTTGGCCTCTAGTGCAGGGCAGGCTCGGGGTTGGGTGCCCAGGGCTGGTGTCCATGGCCCTCTTGCCTGCTCTTCCCCCCCACAGATCGCCAAGCAGCAGCAGCAGCTGATTCAACAGCAGCATAAGATCAACCTCCTCCAGCAGCAGATCCAGGTAAGGGCGAGGGGCTGGGGTTGGGGACAGGGGATGTAGGCCAGGCAAGAGTTGCACGGAGCAGGATCCGGCCTGGTCCTGAACCCTGACCAGGGCCCTTGTTTCCCCTCAAGCCTCCTCCCTGGTTGCATTCCCTGTTTGAAGGAGGGGGGTGTCCTCCCCAGCCGAAACTCAAGAGCAGAGAGATAGGAACATGGCGTCAGATGGGTTCTTTTGAAGACTGTCCCTGTCCTATGCCTTATGCCTCTCTCATGCATGGGTCCATCCTCTGTGTCCCAGGCTGACCACAGCTGAGTAGCTCTTTGGGCCCCAGGGGCTCACACAAGGTTTCTTTGCCTTCAGCAGGTCAACATGCCTTACGTCATGATCCCAGCTTTCCCTCCAAGCCACCAGCCTCTACCTGTCACCCCTGACTCCCAGCTAGCTTTGCCCATTCAGCCCATCCCCTGCAAACCAGGTGAGTGTGGGAGGGAGGGTCTGCCACTGTGACCGGCTTGTCCTAAGGTCAGGGAAGGAGCCTTGGAACCTGTGTCTTCTATTAATTTATTCTGTGGACTTTCTGGGCCTCAGTTTGGGATCTGTGCAGTGGAAGAGTAATTCCTCCTTTCTGAACATTGTTGGGAGAATGAAAAGGAAATTGTGTATTGAAAACGGTCGAGGGCTTTCCAGATGTAAGGTGAGGCAGCTCTCTGTGTCTGCCTCCCCACTCTGGTACATTTATTATGCCTGAATATTAATATCTTTTGGGGGGGGGGCGAGGATTGAACTCAGGGGTGCTTAACCACTGAGCCACATCCCCAGCCCCATTTTGTATTTTATTTAGAGACAGGGTCTCACTGAGTTGCTTAGTGCCTCCCTGTTGCTGAGGTGGCTTTGAACTCGTGATCCTCCTGCCTCAGCCTCCCAAGCTGCTGGGATTACAGGGGTGCACCACTGTGCCAGCAATATCTTGAATCTTAACTGAGGTTCAGTTCAGCATCTGCCGGGTTCTAGTGGCCATGGCCACCATTTCTGCCTTCACACTCCGATCCCTGTCTTTACCCTGTCACTCCTGCACTGAAACTCAGTACAGTGACCATGCATCCAGCACTGTGCTGTTGGTGGTGATGACATATGAACTTTGAGCTCAAGGAATTCAGTCTGAGGAGAGACAGAGGATACCAATCTATCATCAGGGGCCTGGGGAGGTTGGCTGAGGAAGAGGTACTGGGGTAAGGGGTGGATGGGCAAGTGTGAAGTTGGGAGCTGCCCAGGAGGAGGGAGAGAGCCCAGGAGGAGGGCGGCCAGACAGAGGCCCAGGGTGCAGGGGTGGAGCTAAGGGAGTGCCTGATGGGGGTGGGGCATGCCTAGGGAGGGCAGTGAAGGGGGGCTTGGGGTCTGGGGTTTATTTTGCCGGAGCGGGGGTAGACTTGAGTGGTGAATGTGTTGGCACGGGCTGTGGGTGGTAAGGGCGTGGAAGGCACTGACCAGGTGAGCTATGGGGGCAGGGCAGACTTGCTGCCCATGGCTGCTTCAGGAGTGTGAACAGCTGCCCTGCCGGCCCCCGCTGCTGCCCCCTCCCTGTTCCACAAGCCTCGGGCGGTGCCCTGTGGTCTGCAGCACAGAGTTCAAATACCCAAGCTTGACACTCTCAGGCTTTGGACCTGATCTCACCTTGTGTCTGGTTTCACTCCCCACGTGTCCCCACCACCCCATATCTACCTCCCTGAACCCTGCCCATCCTGAAGGTCCTAGCTCACATCAACTGCCCTGGGAAGCCTGCTCTAGTCACACTAGCTGGAACAAAGTCCCCTGATATGCCACCTGGGGGCCTTATCTCTCACCACCTGCCATGTGGTTAGTGATTTGTACACAGGGCTTATCTCTCCACCTCCTTGACACGGGCCTGGCAGGGCCTAATTGATGGAGAGTGAGGGAGGGTGGGTAGGTAGAAAGGAGCACTGAGGAGAGGGAGGAGGTGGGGCTGTAGAGTCTACAGGGCCTGGGTTCAAATCCTGGTGCTGCTGTTTAATAGCTCTGTGGGCAAGTCATGGAAGGTCTTAGAAGACCTCAGTTTCTTTTTCTTTCTTTCTTTTTTTTTTTTTCTCTTGGTGCTGAGAATTGAACCCAAGGGTGCTTAACCACTGAGCCACATCCCCAGCCCTATTTTGTATTTTATTTAGAGACAGGGTCTCACTGAGTTACTTAGGACCTCACTGAGTTGCTTAGGACCTCACTAAGTTGCTGAGGCTGGCTTTGAACTCATGATCCTCCTTCTTCAGCCTCCCGAGCTGCTGGGATGACAGGCATGAGCCATCACACCTGGCCAGTGGAAACTCTTTGGAGTGGGTTGGGAAGGGCAGGCCCAGGATGAATGCCAGTTAGTGTGCGAGGGCAGTGGGGCAGGAGGGGAGAGGTGGTCCCCAGCAGTGCTTTGGAGCTGGGGGCAGTGGTTGGGACCAACTGGGCCAGCTCCGAGCCTTGCCTGCCTGTGGTGCGGGGGCCTCGTCAAGCAGGTGTCCGCTGTTCTGTGCTCATCCAGGACTTTTCTCCCTGCCGCCTTTTCCACAGTGGAGTACCCGCTGCAGCTGCTGCACAGCCCCCCTGCCCCGGTGGTGAAGAGGCCGGGGCCCATGGCCGCCCACCACCCCCTGCAGGTACCGCCCTCCGCCTGTTTTTGCTCTTGTTCACCCTGCACTTCTCTCTCTTCTTGGTCCTTCTCCTTGTCTGCCTGGGTATGCTCGTCTCACTTTCCCTCTGTGTCTCTGTCCCTTGGTGTCCCCAAGGGGTCTCCTTTGGTGTCTCTCACCTGACCATCTGGATCTCCCCCAGGAGCCCTCCCAGCCCTTGAACCTCACAGCGAAGCCCAAGGCTCCTGAGCTGCCCAGCGCCTCCAGCTCCCCCAGCCTGAAGATGGGCAACTGCGGGCCCCGTCCCCCCAGCCATGGGGCCCCCACAAGGGACCTGCAATCCAGCCCCCCGAGTCTGCCTCTGGGTGAGCTCTGCCATCCACTCTCTCAGGGGAGAGCCAGAGGGCTGGATGTGACCTTGGCCATGTCTCTTTCCGCTCTGATTCCAATTTTTTAAAACAAGGAGTTTAGAAAACCCCTTTCCTCCTGTCCACCTCCCCATCCTGTCTGTCCGGGCACTCCAGCCCTGGACTCAGGCTGCTGAGCCACACAATCCGAGCGTCCTAGTCTTGTGTCCGATCTGTTGACACTGCCCGGCAGCCAGTGTAGGTGGCTGTGCCTGGAGCAGCCCCACGGAGGGCAGGGGAATCACTCACCGGGTAGCTCCCAGGAGCCCGGCCTCAAACTGGACGACTCCCCAGCTTCTCCTCCTTCTCCTCCTCTCCGTCTTATAGGCTTCCTTGGTGAAGGGGACGCTGTCACCAAAGCCATCCAGGATGCTCGACAGCTGTTGCACAGCCACAGTGGGGCCTTGGAAAGCTCCCCCAGCACCCCCTTTCTCAAGGTATGGGCCCCACTCGCCTGTCCCTGAGGGCTGGAGCGGACAGGGTCCCAGGTAAAAGATGCAGAATCCGAGGCCACCAAAAGGACGGGCAGGGAGAGGAGAGGCGGGACACCAAGGGGACTGAGGTACAAGTTGTTCCTGTCCACCTCAGGACCTCCTCAGCCTGGACTCCTCTCCAGCCAAGGAGCGACTGGAGGAGAGCTGTGTGCACCCGCTGGAAGAAGCCATGCTGAGCTGCGACGTGGACGGTGAGGGCTCCGGCACTGGGCAGGGGGGCAGGGGGGCCCACGGATGTGTCCCGCCGGGTTTGTGTCTGTCTCTGATCCCTTCTCTCCCTTGCTGTGCCTTCTTGGGTCCTTCCAGGCGAGTGTGCCTCTTGTGTCCCCTGGTATCTCTATCTTTGGGTCTGCTTCCCTGCGTCTTGTGACCGCAGGAGCTCTGGTTTCCTCCTGACTCTGTCCTTGGGCTCAGGCCTGAGGTGCCTCTCTGCTCCTGCCTTGCTGGGAGCCTCCTCAGCGCCCCCTGGTGGTCACACAGGGCATGTCACTTTGCCAGCCCCAGACGGGTTGCCCTGCTGACTGTCCCCCTGTCCCCCAGGCTCGCGCCACTTCCCTGAGTCTCGGAATAGCAGTCACATCAAGAGACCCATGAATGCCTTCATGGTGTGGGCCAAGGATGAGAGGAGAAAGATCCTCCAAGCCTTCCCGGATATGCACAACTCCAGCATCAGCAAGATCCTTGGTAAGGGCCAGGGAGTGGGCCTCGTGGGGAGCGCGGGGCTCCAGGGAACATAGCGCAGCAGGGCCTGGTTGCTGGAGTCAGCTGGGTCTACTCGAGGCTTGCTCGGTGACATTCCACACCACGATGAACCCCAGTGGACTATTATTGGAGGTGTGGGAGTCTAGATATGGGGGCAGCTGGGTCCTGGGGTCTTGAACCATGTAGGGCTCTTCTGATAGTGCTTCCCGCTAAGAACTCAAGCAGCGTGTGTGTTTGTGTGTGAGTGAGAGAGTGTGTGTATGTATATGTATTGTATACAATATGTATATGTATTCTTTGGCCCCCCAGGTCTGTCCCTAACCTATTCTACTATTTACCCACATCCCTGAAACTGGTGGTGGCAGAAGACAGGAGAGATCAGTATTCTTGGGCTATGCATATAAAGATTTTTTGAATTACACATTCTGTTTGGAGGCCAAGGAGGGATGCAGGGCAGGGCAGATGGGGTTGGAAGAAGACAGTTGCTTTTAAGACTGAGTCCCCACTAATGTCAACGTAGGTATCTTGTCTGAGACAACAGGTTTTTTGGGTTTCTTTTTAAGAACACTAGGGAATGAACCCAAGGGTATTCAAAGACCGACTTACATCTACAGCTCTTTTTATTTTTATGAGACAAAGTCTTGCTGAGTTGCTCAGGCTGGCCTCAAACTTGCTATCCTCCTGCCTCAGCCTCCCTAGTAGTTGAAGTTACAGATGTGTGCCACCACACCCTGCCAAGGGTGTGTGTGTGTGTGTGTGTGTTGCTGAGGATTGAAGCCAGGCCCTTGCACATGCTAGGCAAGTGCTACCCCTGAGCTGCTCCCTTGACTTAATACCAGGTGTTGTCCTGAGCTGGGCACTCATCTGAATTGTTGATAGCCTGGGGTGGCTGCTCCCTTATTAATGCGTATGAGGCATTACCGACTTCCTCCTGGAAGTTGCTGGGTTATGTGGCGTGTGGGTAGGTGCTGAGTCCTAATCTGGCTGTTGGAAACCCCTCTACACATCATCTTCATTGATTCATTTGTTCATCGTCCAAAGAGCATCCACGTTGGGCTGGGTTCTTGCTAAGTGCAGGGCCCAGCTCTGACCGCCTCCCCCTGGGGTCTGGGCCAGGCTCCCGCTGGAAGTCCATGACCAACCAGGAGAAGCAGCCCTATTATGAGGAGCAGGCGCGGTTGAGCCGGCAGCACCTGGAGAAGTACCCCGACTACAAGTACAAGCCTCGGCCCAAGCGCACCTGCATCGTGGAGGGCAAGCGGCTGCGCGTGGGCGAGTACAAGGCCCTGATGAGGACCCGGCGCCAGGATGCCCGTCAGAGCTACGTGATCCCGTGAGCAGGCCCACCCCGGGCAGCCAGTGACGGTGTGTGAGTGACTGTGAGAGGCAGGATGTGGATGTGTGGCTGGCTTTTGTGAGTGGTGGGGGCGCTGCATGTCTGTCCAGTGTGTGCCTGGTGTCATCCGTGTGTGGTTGGGTCTATGTGCGTGACTTTAGGGGAGATGGAGAGTGACCATGTGCAATGTGGTGGGCACTTCATGGCTGACGCTACAGGTGTGTGGCTGTGTGTGACTGTGGAGGACTGGCCACACGCCCCTGGAGGGAGGTGCCTGTAGTTCTGTGGAGGCGTCAAAAGTTCATCCCACAGAAAGATTCCTGACTGGGCCAAGACCACCTGGATGGATTTAAATCCCCCTCGGGCATTTAGAATATAGTTTCCCAAAACTGGATCCACAGAGAGTTCCCCAAGAAATGTACCTGTTGAGCACCCCGTGGCTCTGAATCTGTGCAGGCCTTGGCTGACAGTGAATGTGGCCATTGGAAAGCAGACCAGGGGCCAGGGTACATGAGTCACATAGCCAAGAGGGGGTGGAGTGGGAGTGTGCAAGTCCTACCCCTGAGCTGCACCCTTGACTTAATACCAGGTGTTGGGGAGCTGGGTTTGGAGTGGAAAGGAGGGTGCACCTGTAACCACGCCTCTCCTCCATCTCAGCCCACAGGCCGGCCAGGTGCAGATGAGCTCCTCAGACGTCCTATACCCTCGGGCAGCGGGCATGCCCCTGGCACAGCCCCTGGTGGAGCACTGTGTCCCCCACAGCCTGGACCCCAACATGCCTGTCATCGTCAATACCTGCAGCCTCAGGGAGGAGGGTGAGAGCACAGATGACAGGCACTCGGTGGCTGATGGCGAGATGTACCGGTACAGCGAGGACGAGGACTCGGAGGGTGAAGAGAAGAGTGACGGGGAGTTGGTGGTGCTCACGGACTGATCCCAGCTGGCTGGGCCTGGCCCCTTCCTCACTGGGGAAGACCTTGGCCCCAACCCAATGGGCACAGCCCGCCGGCCTGAACTCTGTTGGTACTTGGACTTGGGTATGTCTGGAGATGGGCAAAGCCGTGCACTTGTAGATACATTCCTCTTCCCACCACACCTTCGGCACACCTGAGGAGCTGTCGGCCTCAGGGGTGGGGCTTGCATGGCGCTGATGAACCGAGCTGGCTGAGCTCCTTGGCTCTTGGGGCTGATGGCCAGGGACACTGGATGACCCTTTTCTCTTGCAGGTCTACCCACCTGGGGGTTTGGCAGCTATACACCTGTCTCCCTGGGTCACATGCTTTGTTCCCATTCTTGTCCTGGCTGGACCAGCCACCATGGGACCAACACCCCCTCCCACACTCCCCTAGATCACTCCTCTGTCACCAGGATCACTTTGTACTTTGTGCAAACAGGTCTGACTGTCCCTCGCGTCTTTATCTCTGCTAAGCCCATTGTGCCTCTGGCTGCTGTGTGTGAGCGCGTGCGCAGACCCGTGCATTTTCGCTGTTCAGTCATTGCACAAGATATTTATTGAGTGCCCGCTAGGTGCCAGGCACTGCTGCTGAGTTCCTGCAGATGTCTCTTCCATGCCACTCTTGCTTCTCTGGGGGCCTCCTCTGTGCTTCTCTTCGTCCCCAAATTGCTACCTCTTTGTCTGGGTGTCTCAGGTTCCGTGTGTCCTGTGTGCATTTCTCTGTCCTTGTCTTGCTACAAAGCCCTCTTTCTCTCCTTTTCTCCATCCCTGAGCCCCACCCCACCCCCAGGCCCCCCTGAATTCTCTGGGTCTCTGTAGGCCCCTGGATTGCCCTGGGCCAGCGGCCTCCCTGACTTCCTGCCTGCGTCTTCTCTCCCTCCGACTCTGCCAGTCGATTCCCACGGAGCCATTTTTAGCTCCCAGCAGCATGAGAATGTGCCTCCTCCTCCAAAGGCTTTGTCCTGATGCCCCAGCCCCGGGGCCCAGCCTGTGTTCCAGGAGTGGGGCCAGGAGGACTGATGGTCAGTGGCAGAGGCCCTGGAGGGGGGCCCCAGAGCAGATGGTCCCCATCCTCCCTCATGAGCACTGGGTGGGTGGTGGGTGGGTGGCATCCAGGCCTGCCACTCCCCGTCTGATCCTCTCCCTGATCCTCGGTTCTAGGGAACAGGTCTCAGCCCCTGTTCAGCTTCACAAGTTATTTCCCTGAGAAAATCAAATCCCATTGGCACCTAACTCCAAAGAGCTGGAACAGCCCTAGGATCAGGGTGGTGACTCTAATCCCACAGGGCCAGAGGTGGAGTCTGGTGCCTGCCTCCCCATCACCCCCAGTCTCTCCAGGCTGTTTCTTTTTTATGACTGTAAACATAGATAGTGCTTTATTTTGTTAATAAGATAACGATGAGTAACTTAACCAGCACATTTGTTTTCTGATGGCATAATAAAGACAGACCATTTCAGAATCTGGTCCTTGCACCCGGGTAGAGGGAGGCTGGCATAAGTCCAGAATTCCTAAATGTGCAGCCAGCCCCGGATGCTGCTGCCCCCTGGTGGTCACTTAAGGGCACTCCAGGCCCAGGGCTGGGAGATACTGTAAATGAGGAAGCAGGGCCCCTGCTCCAGGAGGGTGCCTGCCCAGGTCCCCAGGAGGAAGGCACTTGGTAGGAACTCTGTAATCACAGTCATGAGACAGGGGTCTCCCCAGAACTAGCCACAGGAGGAGCGGTGGGGGAGTCACTTAGGCCTCATCGACCTCATCTGAAAACAGTAGGATTAAACTTCTTGGTTCTTACTCACTCTTGGAGAACGGGCTCTTTGAGAATCTAAAGCAAGCTGTGGATTCTTGTCTAGAAAGGGCTCACTCATAGACACCTGGAAGCCCATCAATGAGCCCTCTCCATACTGATGAAAGAAGCAGGGTCTCTAATAACATGCTTCAGGACTCTTATCTATGACTTTATGCTTTAAAGGAGAAATACAGAGCCCTGAAAGGGCCATGACTGAAACTCTTCAAAATGCTTATTGATGAGGATCTATTGAAAAGATAACTCTTGCAGTTAAAAGGTTAGGGCTGGCGGTGGAGCAGACCTGTAATCCCAGTGGCTTGGGAGGCCTGAAGCAGGAGGATCACGAGTTCAAAGCCAGCCTAAGCAACAGGGAGGCACTAAGCAATTCAGTGAGACCCTGTCTCTAAATAAAATGCAAAAGAGGGCTGGGGATGTGGCTCATTGGTCGAGTGCCCCTGAGTTCAATCCTCAGTACAAAAAAAAAAAAAAAAAAAAAAAAAGTAGGGCTGGAACTTGGAGATGATGTTTGCCTAGTGTGTCTGAGGCCCAAGTTTGAAAAATTCAATCCCATCAATAAGGAATGGAAGCAGCAAAGCTCAATGGCCATTCTTGTGAGAGAGAGACTTGGGCTGGATTAACAAGGGAAGAGGTGAGGCCACACAGTCCTGGACTCTCACTAGAAAATGCCACTGTCATCTGGAGGGGCCTGGAAGCAGGCACTTGGCATGGAGGAAGACTGGAGGGATCTTGGTGGACATGCCCTCCGAGAGTGGTCAAAAGGACAAGGCAGAAAGAACAAGATGGCCTCTTTAAAGCTGCTGGCTGTGCGAGAGTGTAATATTCTATGTAGCTCACAGGATTGGAGTTGGGCCCAGATTCAAGGATCACTATTTTAGTTTTACAAAATAACTTTCCAACAAAGATGTTCAAAAGTAGAATGGACTTCCAAACACAGGAAGCATTGAAGCAGAGAGGCTTGAATACTGGAAGAGGGGTTTCCAAATTGGGGAGTGGGGTGGGGGAGGTGTGGTGGGTTCAAGGGCCACAAACCTGGGAAGGTGTGGGCATGAAGATTCCCCAAGAACTAAGGTCCTGGTCATTGGGTCTGGGGGCATCCCTCAGAGCTTTGCCCTTCTGCCCCTCCCCACCAGCCTTACCCTGGGGCAAGCCCAGCCTCCAAGCTCCTGGTAGAAACAGCAGGGGACAAGTGGGAAGAGGGGGCCCCCTAGTGGTCACCAGGGAGAGCTCAACTCCATTTCCAGTGGCCATCTCCACCCTCCCTCTCTTCCAAACCAGACCCCAGAAGTCTCCTGGGGACTGTCCCTCACAGTCCCGAGTTCCATTTGCTTCCCTACTGGGTCCTCTGTGGCCTTGTGAGGTTCACAGGAATCCCTGCCAAAGGTACTCTGGGTACCTCTGTCCTCACTCCAGCTGCTGAGACAGACCATCACAGGCCAGGCCCTGTGTGTACTCTTAGGCTGACTGGAGCCCCACCCCCGTCCCATGAGAGGACGGGGTCAGGTGGGTTGCAGAGGCTGGGAACAGTGTGTCCTGGTCCTTACCAGGAAGTGTGGGCCACGAGCGTGCTTTCTGTTCCCTCCCTGCCTCTCTTGGAGGCCAGGTTCCGAAGTCCTTTCCCTGGAGCTCTGGCAGAGGGTCTAGGAAGGGACCCGGGGTGGAGCCCAGAACTTGGTGCTGATCCAGGAGGGCAGATGCCAGTTAGCCTGGAGTGGCGGTGACAGGAGAGGAGGAGGGGCTCGGCTCTGTCAAGGAGCAGGGCTGTGCCTGCATAGCCCCCCCAGCCCACCCGCGTCCCTCCTGGAACCCTGGAGGGACAGGAATGTTTTATCAGCACAGGCAGCGGGAGGGTGTCCGTGCACACAGTGGCCAGACCCTGCAGGACAAAGAGTATACCTGGGGACCTTCTCCCAGTCACTCCCTGTTCATCACTGCAATACCAGTCAACATGCTGTGACATCAAGGCCCCAGGAGGCTAGAAAAAAAATGGACTTCAGTGGTCAATTCTGCCCTCAGCTTTAGAGGTGCCTCGGAGAGGACAAGGAGGCAGGGGCACTGCTATCTAACACACTGGCGGGTCGTGTCCACGACCACCTGCCCCTGCAGATGACACTCAGGACTTCCTACTGGCCAGCTCTGACCACCCCTGTGTCTAGGTGCGCATTTTCCCCATGTCCTCCATTAGCACCCTCCGTGGAGGGCCTGGTTACCCGGAATCACTGTGACCTTGAAGGCCTCCGCGGCCGGCCTGCTCCAGTGGTTGCCATGGCACCCTGCTACATTTGCAGGCAAAAGCCAAACAACCAGAGTCCACCTGGCAGGCGGCTGTTGCTGTGGTCAATGCTGCCCTTAAGGACTCCGGGACTCTTCTCGTCTCTGTTTCTACTCTCCCCTCCTGGCCTTCCGAGAGACAGACAGACTGGGTCCCCAAATCTCTCTTGCCTGCTGTCAGCCGGAATAGCCCCCCCTTGCCACTCTGAAAGCTGGAAGCCAGCGAGGACCAAGGAGGGAGTCCTGACTCTTCACCTTGGCTGGCCAAAATTCTCGTGATCCACAGCCCAGCTCCCTCTAAGCGGCACTGTACCAGGTCGCCTGGTTCCAGCAAGAAGACAGGCAGACAAGCCCTTTACACCAGTCCTGCACCATCTACAGGGACCTGGGACCCTTGGAAGCCAGGGGCCTGGAAGTGAGAGGTGTGTGGGCTCCTGCCACTTTGACTTGAGCATGGAACAAAGCCCAAGGAGCACACCTCAGCCCCCCACCTCTGAAGTCCTAATCACATCCTCAAGTCAAGCCCTCGCCATTGTCCCTCAGACACGGACCAGTCCAGAAATGAGCATTTTAATGCAGAAAAACCACGATAATTTACAAATGAGTCACTATATGAGCCCAGAGCCTGGAGGGTCCCCAGAGCTGTGAGGACAGAGGGAGGTGGGAGCTGTTGAGTGTCAAGGACACCCAGATCAGTCAGCACCTTTCAAGATCTGGTCTGGGCAGGCTCCGAAATGCCCAGCTGGGAGGTCCCTGGCCCTCCGCTCCTTGATTCCCACCTGTCACTCCCAGGTGGGAAGACCTGGAGCCGACTTTAGTACAGAAGGTAGAGATGGAGAGACAGATCCTTGGAAGGGAGGCCTGGAGGGTACGGGAGGGAGCAAGGCAGGAGGCTGCTTCTGATTCCTGCCACCCCACCCTTGGCCTGGTCCCCTTGGGCCAGGCCACAGCACAAAGCAGAGCCAGGCTTTGAGACCCAGGGCTGGTGACCGGCTCCCTCTCCTCTCCTAGCAGGCTGCAGAGGGACAGAGAGCTGAGGCTCAGGAGGGTGATGGAGGGAATCAGTGTGGAGAAAGGGAGGGGGTTTTCAGGAGGCAGCTGCTGGCGGACCACCCCTCCACCCCCAAGACAGGTACATCCTTCTGCCAGATTGGCATGCTGCCGGTTTGGGGCTCAGCACCTCCCATGCGGGGCATGCAGGGGGACCGGCCAGG
The DNA here is from genome assembly GCF_001458135.2 of Marmota marmota marmota. NCBI lineage: Eukaryota > Metazoa > Chordata > Mammalia > Rodentia > Sciuridae > Marmota > Marmota marmota. Next base: position 47,497,815 of record NW_026000016.1, read on the forward strand.
GCGCTGGAGGTAGAAAGGAGCCCTCCCTTCCCCCCTCCAGGAAGGGTCAAAGAACATCTAAGGCAGCCCCAATACCAGCAGGCCTAGGGCTGGGAACGGTGTGCTTCCCAGGGTGGTTCCGGTCCAGGCCCTGGCTGTGTGCAGGCACTTCCTCCCCAGCCTGGCGAGGTGAAGGGGACCCCCACAGTTGGGTCCTATCAGCCCCTCCAAACAGGAGAATGGGGTCTTCAGTGGCATCCACTGGTGGCCTTCTTCCTGGACACCCACCTGGACCCTCTCCCACCTTGTCCAAGGGTGCAGACCCCAGAGCAGAACCAAGCCCTGGAGAACAGGTCTGGCCAGGCAGATGGGCAGGGGAGGAATAGGGAGACTGTCACTTTGGCATCTCCAAGGCTAACACTTGAGGCTTCACCTTGAAGTACTGGTTGAATCGGATCACTGCGTACCTGTCAACAGATAGGGAAGGGAGTCAGGTGTGAGCCCCCGGGGCGTCCCTGCCAGGGGCTCTCTTTCTCACCAGCTCCAGGCCTCTAGGCTGGGGCAGAATTTTATATATATATTTTGGTTGGAGATGGACACAATGTCTTTATTTTTGTGGTGCTGAGTATCGAACCCTGTGCCTCACACATGCGAGAAAAGCGCTCTACCACTGAACTACAGCCCCAGCCCACAGGATTGATTTTTTTTAAAAAAATATTTATTTTTTAGTTGTAGTTGGACACAATATCTTTATTTATTTATTTTTATGCAGTGCTGAGGATTGAACCCAGGACCTCACACATGCTAGGCGAGCGCTCTACCGCTGAGCCACAACCCCAGCCCACCACAGGATTGGTTTTTTAAATTTTTTTCAATTTTTTTTTCTAGATAAGCCTGGAGCAACTTTTATACAAACACGTTAGATTGGAGTTTTGTTTTCCTAGTTCTGAGTGCCAAGGATATGTATGTGGTCATTCGATGCATCTCCAGAACTTCTCTGTCTCGCAAAACTGAAATCTGCACCCATGAAACACCGCTCTCCATTTTCTGCTCCACCAACCCCTGATAAGCACCAATTACCTGTGTCTACAAATGGAATCATCATATATTGTCTTTGTGACTGGCTGATTTCACTGAGGATAATGTCCTCTAGGCTCCTCCATGTTGCAGCATGTGACAATATTCCCTTCCTTTTTAAGACTGAACAATATTCTGTTGTATGTTATCCATTCATCTGTTGATGGACACTTGGGTTGCTTCCATCTCTTGGCTGCTGTGAATAATGTTGCTATGAACATTATTTCTTTGAGAGCCTGAGGTTTTGTTTTGTTTTTGAAGCAGGGATTGACCCCAGAGGCACTTTGCCACTGAGCTACATCCCCAGCCCTTTTTTAAATTTTGAGATGGCATCTGGCTAAGGGGCCAAGACTGGCCTAGAACTTTTGCAATCATCCTGCCTCGGCTTCCAGATTCTGTGAGATGACAGATGTGCGTCAGTGCACCCAGCTCCTGCTTTTGGTTCCCGTGGCTCTATCCCGGAATCCCTGGGTCACGGGCACTTCATTTTTTTTTTTTTTTTTTTTAGTCGTTGATGGACCTTCATTTTATTTATTTGTATGTGGTGCTGAGAATCGAACCCAGGGCCTCACGCATGCTAGGCAAGCGTGTTACCTCTGAGCCACAGCCTCAGTCCCTGCACTTCATTTTTGAGTGTTGTGGGACTTTTGTGCTGTTTTCCAAAGTGGCTGCACCATTTCATGTCCCCAACAACGGTGCACGAGTTTCCAATTTCTCCACATTCCTGCCAATACCAATTCTGTGGTCTTGTTGGTGTTTGGAGCAGATACTCTGACTGGTGGGAGGCAACAACTCTTTGTGCTTTCGACCTGCATTTCTCTACCAATGACACCATCACTTGTCCAGACAGGGGTCCTCCACCCTCACAGCTCTTCTACCCCATCTCTAATGGCTTTGGACACCTTCAGTCTGGGGTAGCCATTCCTCAGGGCTCTTCTCCTCCACCCCTGTACCCACCACCTTCCTGCCACTTACCCCTGCACTCACCTGAGGAAATCAAAGTTGATGGTGGAGTACTGGTTCTGGATGAGGGCCCAGAGAGCCCACAAGAAGTGAGATGCCTGGAAACAGATCAGAGACAATCAGCCTGGCCATGCCCAGGCTTGTTAGGGGCCTCACAGGGCAGAGAGGACATGGTCACTCTGGAAGACAAAGAGCTAGCACTCTGGCAGAAACTTTGTGGATCTCCCCAGCACAGGCTGAGGAGACTGCTGTGGTCAAGTCACTCGGCAGCACCTGGGGGGACTTCACTGTCCTACTAGAGAAAGACAGACAGGGGCTAGAGGTGTGGGGCTCAGTAGCAGGGCACTTCCCTGGCATGCACAAGGTCCTGGGTTCCATCCCCAGCACTGCAAAAACAAAACCAAAGACAAGCAGAACTAGTGCACCCAGGTCCTGACGTCCCCTGTCCCCGCCCAGGGCCACACCAGCAGGACGGTGCTTCTAGGAATTTCAGTGGTTGTCTGTGAAGGACACACCTTTACCCACAGCCTCTCTTCTCAACTCCCAGGACTCTCTGGGCATCAAGACCAAGGTATCCAGGTTGAGGTGAATCCCTGAGCCAGAACGCAGGCCAACTGGGGCTAGAGGGAACACAAGAGTGGTGGCAGCAGTGTCCTGGCTGGGCGGGCACCAGGGTCTGTGCTGCTGGAAGACCCTCTACACTGACCTCTCCCTCTGCCCCCTCTTCTTTTTGTTTAAATATTTTTTAGTTGTAAAAAGATCTTTTAAATATTTATTTATTTATTTATATGCTGTGCTGAGGATGGAACCCAGGACTTCCCACATGCCAGGCAAGTGCTCTACCACTGAGCCCCAACCCCAGCCCCCTCTCTGCCCCCACTTCTACTGGGGTGCTGGCAAGGCAGGGTGGGGGGAGCCCAGAGCTGGGAATACAAAGCCTCCAGGTTGGTAATTCACTAAGCATTAACCTCTCCCTGTAGGAAAAGAGACCAGGGTCACCCCAGACTCATGAAGCCAGAGAGCCAGGGTCCCAACAGTGACACCACCACTTGCCCAGACAGGGGTCCTCCACCCTCACAGCTCTTCCACCCCATCCCAAAGTCCAGCTCGCTTGGGTTGACCCCAGAGAACCTCCCTTCACCCTCCTTTTCCTGACTTCAAAGGGGCACAAACCATCTTAGCAGAAGGAGGGTCAGCCCTGAAGGTGACCCAAGAGGGACAGCCCTCAGCAGAGTCAGTTTTGCGCCAAAAAAAGAGAAGAGAAGGGATGGTCCGAAATCCCAGAGAAGGACAGAGTCCATGACACTCTAGCATGAATCGTGGGCTGCGGGCCGCTGACTCGTCTTCTTGCTTGTGTGTGGCTGACATTTATAAGTGTGGTTAGTAATCCCCCGGGGACACACCAGTGCAGACCTGGCATGGACCGTGTCCTGGGATAAGCAACACTTGGAATTGAGACCCGACTACACGGTGGTGGGAGACGGAGAGCCTGATGGAAAGGCTACCATGAAGCTGAGCCCACGGAGGGGGTTACAAGGAGGATTAGAGCCTGACAGTCTCCATCTCCTTCAAAGGCTGAAGACAGTGAAAAGGATGGGTTTTACTGTAGCATGAAAGGTAGAGGTTAGACAATGGAAGGAATTTTCATCCAAAGGACAGAATTGCTAAAATAGGAAGATGAGATTTGGAAGTATTTCTCTAGAAAGGAGGGAACCTCAATGGGATGGAGCTGACGGAGCAGGGAAGAGGCCACCTTGGTATGAAGGGGACACCTAAGATGGCTCTTCCTAGACCACCTCTAGGGTGGGGGTCAGAGCTCCTTGCGAGTCCTGGACTCTGAGTGGAGGGCTGGGGCTCTCCTTCCCCTGCCCCCTCCCAGCTACAAGCACTCACCAGGGCAAATTTGTTGACTTGCACATAGAGCCGCTCCACCTCCCTGGGGGTCACAGCTGTCCCCTTCTGTGCCTGCAGGTAGTAGAGCAGCCACTGCAGCTGGGTCTCCCGCGACGGGTACCTGCTGTAGTCGACCTCATTCACACCTGATGGGAAAGCAGGCCTCACTGTAGGTGCTGGGAGGGCCACCTGGACAGGTGTCCTTCCTCCTCTAACACTGCCATCTCCCCCGACCTACAGGCTGGGCCCAAGGGGGCCCCAGGAGGTGCCTTCTCTGACCTCCAAGCTCTGCTGATGGGGTCTGGGGTAGGGTGGGGTCTTCCCCATCCCAGCTGGGGACACTGCTTTTCTGGGCTGAGAAAGTAAAGAGGAGCACTGTCCTCAGAGTGACGGCAACCCCCCAGGGTGGCACCACGTGAGCACTGTGCAAAACCAGGGCTCGAGAAGCCCTGGGCCAAAGCGCAGATGAACCCCAGGAGCCTCAGGTCTCCGCCAGGCCCCGCTAACCCCAGACAAGCCCTTCTTCTCCCCGGCCCCCCTTATTTTCATTCTCAGGTGAGGGAGCTGCACTTGGTGGTGAATTTCAAACCCTGCTTAGACCTATTTGCACCCACCGGTGTCAAGAGGCTCCTTAAAAACACCCCTCAGAGAGCACCCCCCACACCGTCCAGTTCTCCGGATGATTCTGACAGGTGGCCAGGCTGGGCACCTGTGGACCAGCACCACCTTTCTAGAAGTCCTCAAGCTGCCAGCCTAGTCGTGCCAGGCCTGGTGGCAGAGACCTTGGCATCAGAGCCAGGATGAACAGAGGTGGTTTAGGACAGGAGCAGGCCTGGGACACCTTTACCGAGGCCTCTTCCTCCCTCTCCTTCTCTGGACTCTGCTCTGGGCTGTGGGTAAGGGGGACTTAAAATGCTTAGGAATCATCCGTTCTGTCAGGGCCACCTCTGCTCCAGGCCACACCTAGAAGCTCAGCTGCTCTGCCCAGGGGGTGGCTCTACAGGTAGCCCGGGCATACCTCACCTATCCTGAGCTCCAGGGCCTGGCCACGTCACGCTGAGCACCCCACACTGCCAGCCAGGGGACACCCCTCCAGCCCCAGGGCCGGCTCCATCTATGGACCTCCTCAGTCTTGATTGTCTTGATTGTCGCAAGCCCTCGAGCTGGAAAAACACACCCTGCTTCCTTTACATGAACGGTGGTCCTGCTGTGCAAATAATGCCTCTAGGGAACAGTCGCCTACCCTCAGAACCTGTCCTACCTCATTTAGACGCTTCCATTCCCGTTCTGGTCTCCCTGGCAGCTGCAGGAAGGCCGCCCTACCTGATAGCAGCAGCCAACACCAACCATTTGCTTAGTCTGTGCTGAGGGGTGTATGTGACTCAGGTCACTACTATGAAGCAGATATTATTACCATCTCCATTTTACAGATGCACAAAGAGGGTCAGTAATCTGCCGGAAGGTCGTACAGCGGCAAAGCTGTGTATGTAACTTCTAAGTAGCCCCATCTAGTTATGCTCTCCAGGTCACCAGGCCAACAGCTCGGCCCTGCCTTGTCTGCATGCAGGGCCCTCATGTATAACCGTGCAGAATAAGGGACCCGGGACAGGGGCAAGTAGAGATAAGCCATCCTGTGTGGTGCTGGCTGTGCTGGCATGGGCTGTGTCTGCCCAGAGGGGGGGACTTTTTCTAATTCACATGCAGGCCAAGTATCCCCTGGGTCCCCACAGAGGAATTATTTTTCTGATTTATACCAAACTTCCACAAAGGCTAACTAATAAAGGTGGGCTGTGTGTGGGGTGGTCCTGTCTCTCCTGTGAGACCTGAAGCTCGCTACAGCCAGGCTGTGCCTCCCACCTGGAGCTGTGACAGTCACAGGACAGGGACTATCTAGTTGCCACCCTCCATGGAACCACCTTGGGTCCTGCCTGTGGACCTAATCCCATCACAAGGATGGGGACTTGGGTACAGGCCCAGCAGAAATGCCCCTCACCTGCAAACTCGTTGAAGTGGTTGCCAATGTCAAAGGCCTGGTAGTTGTAGCCCGTGTACTCGTAGTCGATGAACCGCACGTGACCTGGGAGGCAGAGGGGAGGCCATGAAGGTTGGCCCAGACCTGGCAACAGGGCCCAGTCTCCGGAATGCGCCCCCTGGCTCTTGCCGCAGCTTCTATCTGTCCGCCTGTCCATCTATGCCACCCCAGCTCCCACCTCCAGCTCTCCCCAGCAGAAAACATCTGTTCTCAGCATGACTAGGGGTCTGAGCTAGAGCTGTGCACAGGCAGCCCTCCGCATCCACAGGCGCCACCTCTGTACACCAACCAACTTCCGTAGCAAACACATGCAGACATTTCCTTGTCATTTCCTAAATAACATGGTATAGGAACAATTTACACTGTATTAAGTACTATGGGTAACCCAGAGATGGTGTACAGTATACAGGAGCCGGGCACGGTGGTGCATGCCTATAACCCCAGCAGCTCAGGAGGCTGAGGCAGGAGGATTGTGAGTCCAAAGCCAGCCTCAGCAACTCAGCGAGGCACTGAGCAACTCAGTGAGACCCTGTCTCTAAATAAAATATAAAAAGGGCTGGGGATGTGGCTCCGTGGCTAAGTGCCCCTAAGTTCAATCCCCAGTACCAATAAATAAAAAGTATACAGGAGAATGTGAGTAGGTTATATAAAAATACTATACCATTTTATTTTTATTTTTGCAGTGTTGGGGAGGGAACCCGGAGCCAGCTGCATGCTAGGCAAGGGCTCTACCATACAGCTCCACCACCAGGCCAGCACCCTTTTATATAAGGGATTTAAGCATCCTTGAGGGGTCCTGGAGTCAGTTCCCCATGCACGCCAAGGGACAAGTGTACTTTCTGGGGGCAATGCCCTCGTCAGAGAAACCAGGAGGCTCCCTCCCTCTGGAGGCTTGGGCAGCCATGATGCCCTCAGAAGTCCTGTCAAGAGGAATGGCTAACGTGGAGGACCTCCCCAGACCATGATTCGGAATTCCTTCCTGGGATAGCTTTTTCTCAAGGAGAATTTCTTGTCTCCTTTTCTATAAATTAACTGCAGGGGCTGGGGTTGTGGCTCAGTGGTAGAGTGCTCGCCTAGCACGCGTGAGGCCTGGGGTTCGAAACTTAGCACCACATTAAAAAAAAAAAAAAATTGGGGGCTGGAGCTGCAGCTCAGTGGCAGAGTGCTTGCCTAGCATGCATGAGGCAGTGGGTTCGATCCTCAGCACCACATAAAAAATAAAAAAATAAATAAAAATACAAAGTCATTCTGTTGTATCTACAACTACAAAAAAATAAATTTATGAAAAAAATAAATAAATTAACTGCAGATTGAAACCCAGACCTGTTTTGGCTTGTCCAAGGGCCAGCCCGAGGAGCAGGACCCTGGAGCCAGATGCCCAACCCACCTCCCCCACCCCCGGCCAGGCCAGGGGAGCTGTACCTTTGGCACTATCATAGATGATGTTCTTGCAGAGCAGGTCATTGTGACAGAACACCACCGGGGAATCCAGCTGGGACAAGTGCTCCTTCAGCCAGGCCAGCTCCCATTCCAACACCTCCAACTTAGGGACATCTGCAGAGAGGCTGGACAGTGGCAGAAAGGTAACGGTGGAGGGAGGGCCAGTCCAGATGGGCAGGCACCGGCCTCCAGGCCCCCGGGATCCAGGCTCATCTCTCCCCTGACTGCAGAGGCCTCGGACAATGGCCAGCCTCTGAGACCCTCACTTTTGCCATCTGTCAGCTGGCCCTAGGCCTTCCTGTCCTCCTAATTTCTGTGCTTACAGTAAGAAGTGGATTGAAATCTGGGCAGGAAAGCGACTGGCCGAGATAAAAGTCGCTGACCAAATGGCATCCCTGCTACTTCGTGAAAAAGAAAAGAAGGTAGAGAAGAGGGGCAGTGAGAGCCAGGGTCTAGATGGAATGATTCCAGACTACGGGAGGAGGAGGCCCACAGAGGAGTGGGAGATGCGGAGCAGACCTGGGAAAAATCCTCAGAGAGAAGCTGCAGCTTCTCCAGTGAAGGAGTAACCATGCCCTGCAACTGCTGGAGCAAAGGCATCCTCTTAAACGGCAGAGGCATGTCCTGGTGTGTCCCCCTCCCACTCCAGCAGCTGACAAAGTCACAGCAGGAAGGCACTGGGACCATCAGGCCTAACCTCATGTTGTACAGAAGCACCTCTCTGGCCCAGCAAGAAGGCAAAGTGCTGCTGGGCTCACTCCTTCAATGCCAAGGGCACAGAAAGGTCTTCCAGAGGAAAAGTACTGCTCTGACGCTCCCCAGGGATGGGTCCCTTCCACCCTGAATTGTGTTTCCTTGTCCTGGACCCCTGCCAGATGGTACCTGAGCAACTTAAGGGGATGAAAACAAACATGCCCCACCCACCCCCATTTCAGCGGCCATTTCTGATTCAATCAATATGCATTGAGAAATAAATGAATTGGTCAATCGGTGGAGTCCACGCAAGGTCTGGTGAGGACACAACATGTTCAGGTGCTCTGAACTTTGGCCTCTCAGAGGCACACAGGTCTGTGTGTGCTCAAAAACCCAGGACCGTGGGTTTTATCATCTCCACTCAGGAATCTAGGCCTCGTCTCTCTGTGCCCAGGGTGCAGAGGCCCGAGAAGGGGAATGAGGTAAGCACGGGCAGGACATTCAGTGGCCAAAGCGTTCCCATGGCCCCTCTGGAAAAGGAAGAGCCTGCAGGCTCCCTCCCCGGCTTTGAGAAGGTCAAAGCTGAAGGGGATCCCGGGTCCTGTGGTCCAACCCCACAGGGAAACTGAGGCTCCAGGAAGGACAGAGCTGCCTCCGGCCTCCACGCAGCTCTGGACTCGGAGCTTCCCAATCCAGGCGAGGCTGTGCACCTCCCCGGAGGCCCGGCGCCTCGGGCTCTGGGGTGCTAAGAGGCTCTGGGAGCCAGGAAGGCCGCGGAGGGGAGAGGGCTCCCCTCACCCGCACTGGACTTATCTCCGTCCACAGCTCTGCATGCGACAGATTTCAATCTTGACGCTCCTTAAGGAGCCACTTCCTTTGAAGACTCCTCTTTTCTTGGACTGAGACCATCGAAAGATAAGGAGGAGGAGGCTTCCTCTGGCTTGCCCAGGTCCCAGTCTGAAAAACATGGCTTTGACATCCACACGCCTGCTGCCCGGTCCCTGACCTCTGCCTGACCCCTCCCCATCCCCCTCCCCAAGGCCACGAAGATGGTTACTGTGGGAACCATCCTCCTTCCTATCTCCCTGGCGCCTCCGCAAGACCAGGAGTCCCTCCCCTGAGCACTTGAGCTCCCACCAGCTCTGCCACCTTCAGTCCTGATGCCACCAGATTCTCCCAAGGCTGTGGGGTTGGCTGTAGAGTGACCACTGCCACCTTCCAGAAACCCCATCCCAGGCACCTCAGGGACAAGAGAAGATGGAGGGGCGAGGGTGCCCCAGGGACACATTAGGAGCTCCTGCTGATGAAGGGACTCTTGCCTGGCTCTCGGTCACTCAGGTCTCGGATCACACAGGACAAAAGTACTTTCTCCCTTGGGGGGACCTTCTAAGCACTCCAGCTTCCTGGATTTTGACCTTTGGCCTCCCACCAGCCCACCTATATGTCTCTATTTTTTTCCCCCTTTAAGTACTAGGATTGAACCCAGGGTGCTCTACCACTGAGCTATAGCCCAGCCTTTGTTTGTTTGTTTGTTTCGAGGCAGGGTCTCTCCAAGTTGCTGAGACTGCCCTCAAACTTGCGATCCTCCTGCCTCAGCCTCCTCAGTCACTGGGATCACAGGCATGCGCCTGGCCAGTATTTCCTTTTGATGTCCCTGAAGTGCTTATCAGTCCCACATTCCCCAAACCATCCTGGACACCTGCAGGGCCAAACAGACACCGTGGCTATCAGCTCTAGGTGCACATCTGTAGGTCTCCTCTGCTCTCCACCTGCCTCCCCCCACCAATTGTTCTAGAGCAATTTTCTCTCAAAGTGTAGTTCCCAGGGCAGAATCCCTTGGGGAGCCTACCGAATGGCAGATTCCTGGGGTCCAGCAAGACCTCCCCATCTGACTCCAGTGTTGGGCTGGGAATCTGGGTTCAGAAAGCACTCCTGGGGCACCTTCTGCTCCAAACTTGGGAACCTTAGTCCTAGAACTGGCTCATTTAATGACAACACTCCTCCACCCGTCTCCCTACCTCTAGTCCCCACCCTGCCTCAACTGTCACCCAAATCTGTCCCTTATGGTACTTCATAGCTTCCTTCCTAAGCCACAGTCTTTGCTCAGACACCTGCAGGACTTTCCACAGCCCGCTCACTTCAGTCCTGGTTCCTTAGCTGGGCATTTAAGTCCCCACCTCTAGATCCAAAGTGCCCCGTCTCCCTCCCCGCTCTGGACCCTCCTGAAGACCTCATGGCCTTGGCCTCCTTGGGCAAACCCTGCTCAGTCACCTTCTCCTCCAGCTAGAGTGGCCCCTGCTCACCTCAACCAGCACCTCTGCCAAGCCTTCCCTTCATTCGCCCTCCCAAACCCTCCACATGCATGAAATACCTCGCCTTCTTTTGTAGTCGAGCTTGGGCAGGTCCTGTTTACCCAGATGACTCCTAAGCTCCTTGAGGACAGGGCCAATGACACGATCATTTTAAAATTTTTATTATCTTAAATCCCAGTCACTTGATGTTTGTGAAATGAAGAACTGGATAAACCAGGGTTAGGAGTTCAAGGTGCTTTGTCTAGTTAGTGTCCAGGATTGCTCAGCATAGGGCAGGGGGTCATCTCCTAAAGAGGCTCTAAGAAGTTAAACCTTAATTTGTCCAATGTCAAAGGCATGACAAGAGCAAAGGGAGTTGGCCAGCTCTTCTCCAGGGATCTCTCTCCTCCCAACAAAGACACCTCTCCAAGGTCACACAGGGACAACAGGCAAAGGACACTGCAGTATCAAAGATCATGCCTGAGCACCAGGAGGCACTCCAGTCCCTGAGCTGCCACTGACCGGCAATGACCTTGGGCAAGTCCCATCCCCTCTCTGGGCCTCAGTTTTTCCTGTCAAACCAAGTGGTGGATGGAGGGTCCTGTTCTCCATGTGTCTTTCCAGTCCCCAGGGAGAAGGGTGTCCTTGTTCCAGAGATAACATGTGACACAGGTCTGAACATGGTCAAATAGAGGGCAGGCTGGGGCCAGCCTGGACAAACAGTTCCAAAGCAGTGCTTGATAATCGTTAAGCACGAGGGTCCAGATAGAGTCACGTGTGTGTTCAAGAGACACACAATGGGGACAGGGTTAATGAGTGTCATCTTAGAGGAGGAAGGAGACACCTTCTCCCAGATTTCCCATGAACCTCTAGAAAGAAAATGATGTTCAAGTTAATTGCATATTTCAGAATGGCTAGTAGAGAGGACTTTGAACATTCCCAACACAAAGAAACGACCCACGAGGTGATGGATACACCAACGAGCCTGATTTGATCATTACGCATTTTATACAGGTATCCAAATAGCACACTGTACTCCATAAATATGTACAATTCTGTTAACTTAAAACTTTTTAAAATGTATATATTTTTAAAAGTGATGTTGAACCTAGCAAGGTGCATGGAGAGATTCAATGCTGACTTTGACTTTTGGAGGGGAGGGGTAAACAGGCCTCTGTCCTTCCTAGGTACCCCGGGGTGTGCTGGGACTCAGGTCTGTCTGGCCAAAGAGCTGAAGGAAAAACTCGGGGTGCCCTGCCTTGCCTGGGGAAAGGCAGTGTCAGGATGGGGGTTATACCTCAGTCCCTGGAAAGAGTGGTGCAGGAAATAGCAAGTGTCAGCCATGTGGGCATGAGAGGAGGCCAGGCAGGCAGCAGAAGCCAGCATGTCCCGAGGGTTTGCTGGCTGTTGAGCTGTTCTGTTGAGTGACTCTGAGCTCAGTCCCTCCCTGTTCTCAGAGCACCCTGCCCTCCCACTGTCCAGAGGGCAGCTCAGGCAGAAAGAACCCTGGGCTGAAAAACAGAAGCCCTGCCTGGCAGCCTGACGCTGGGGAAAGCTCTGTCTCTGAACCTCAGTTTCCTTTAAGTAACACGGAGGAGAGAAGTTCCCCTGACCCTAGTCCCTGCCACCATCGAAGACTCAAGGAGAAATAAGCACATGTGTATAAAACTGCTGATCTATATTTTTAAGATGCGATCAACCGGCCTAACTTAGCCTGGAGACGGAGGCCCAGCAACTGGGACCAAAGGAGCTGCCAGGGAAGCTCTTGGCCCCATCCCAGGCCCTGTCCCCTAAACCTCTTATAGTGGGAGCAGGGGGCTAGAGCCAAAAGAACAGGGACAAGGGAGCAGATTACAACAGCAGAGACAGTGGCAGCCTTGCACCCTCCCAGACCTTTGTACCTGGGGTGGATCTCATTCTTCACCAGCGTGAAATAACTGTGCATCTTGTGCCACAGGGTTGGCTTGGGCAGGCTGCCATTGGCGTGGATGGTGTGAATCTTTGCCATTTCTAAGGCAATTAACCTACAGTAGCAGAAAACAGGAGGGGGAGAGTGTGTCAGTGCCGGGCATGCCTTCCCCACTTGGTCTCTCCTGACCAGACTGGCTGGGAGATTCATGGGGACGCTAGCTAGAGGGCCCAGTGTGGGATGGTTACAACTCTTTCAGCAGCAAAGGTTTCCCAGGAAGAGAGTCTCAACAGAAAGCATGAAAATGTAGTAAGACCTTCAGCCCAGCAGCTCGGTCTCCAGAGCTGGGCTGCTTCAGAGAGCAGGCCAGAGCAAAGGGCTCTTGGCCCCACGTCAATCTCGCCCCACCCCAGTGTTTCTGAAGCAGCCATGAAAGCAGGGGTACCTGGGACTAGGGGTAGTATCCTTTCTGCCCCCTGGACCCTGCCCCATCCTCTCAGGGGAGTTGACAGCAGGTCCCTTTCCACCAAAAGATCAGGGATGATGGTGGCAGGCGGGGAAGAAACTCAGGCCTCTTATCAGGCTGGCCAAGGTGGGGAGGGAAACCAGGGGCTGGGGCAGCCCTTCCTTGGCCGCAGGGAGTTGATGCTGGCGGCAGGGTGCCAAGGACGCAAAACAAACCAGCGTTCTATTTTCAAGTCCTCCTGTGGACGTTATCCAAGGTCCCGGGAGAGAAGGAGTGGGCTGCGGAGAAGGTTGCTGGGAGAGGGTGGGGGTGGCTGGAGGCTGACCGGTCAGAGAGGGAGGGCCTCGATAAGGGTCCCAGCGCTGAGGCCTGTGTCCCAGTGGGACNGGGAAAAAAAAAAAAAAAAAAAAATCAAGGAAGGGCCTACCTCCTTCACCTCTCCAGATGTCTGGCTCTCCCCCAAATGCCAAGTTCTTATTATGGAACCTAAATCCCTCTTCAATCTTCCTGACAGTGGCAATTGTTTCCACCGAGAGGATGAGTGACAGCATGAGGTTCGAAGAGGCGGAGGGAGACTGGGAGTGGTGGGGACCTGCCAATGTTTGAGCCTCTTTGCACAAGACCAAGGGGGAGCTGGGAGGAGCTCGGTGGGAGAAGCAGGGCCTGGTGCCCACACCCTCCTCTGACCTCACATCTCCAGGCTGGGTGCATTTGGAGCTGTTCACTGGAGGCTGAAGCGACCCTTGCACAGGTGTGCATGCCTCGCACTCCAAGCACAGCTACAAGGCACAACTCACGGGGCCCTAGCAGCCTGAGGTAGTGCTCAGGAGCATGGAGGTGGAGGGGCTCTCAGACTCCCCGAGTCCCTGGAGAGCCGGGTATACTTACTTGGGCTAACTGGGTGGCAGGTGAGGAAGCAAAGATGCCCTTGGCCTACCCCCAGGTGGGCCTCATGGTTTGCCCTCGGTATGCAGAGGTTTCCTTTCCCTTGCTTTGCACAGAACAGAAGCCAAGGATCTTAGGCAGACCCTGCACGGCTGTCCCCAATAACCTCAGCCTGTCTCAGGCCTCACTCACTGATGTCTTCACCAGGGCTCATAGCATTGTGGGGAAGAGGAAGGACATGGCTTGGTACCCTTGTTGTGGCATATCCAGAGAAGTACACTAGGGACACTTTGATTAGTCCCTTTATGGGCCCCACAGCAGCATCCACAGGGTTTAAAGGTTAAGTACAATTTCTAGGCACTACACATCCAGGTATTTATGGGGAGGGGCCCCCCAAGGGTCATGGGTTCTTTGAAGCCCTTGCAAGAAGGCCTCAGCAGCTCCCCAAACCTGGATTCTCACACTGTCAGGGAGCCCCAAAAGAGCTCAGACCAGCAGGAGGGAGGGTTCTCTCTGTTCCATAAAGCCATGCACACCCTAGATACAGCCCATTTTCCTCGCACACCTAAGGTCTTGCAGAAGGTGAGGAGAGGCAGGAAAACCTGAGTGTGTTCCTGTGGATTTGGCTCGGATTTCATTTCCAAAGTTCTGAGATGTTTCCAGGTCAGACCAGGGGTGGGCAGAGATTTGAGGCATGGGATCAGGAAGCAGATCTCTGCTGCATTTCAGGAACCAGAAACTTGGGTCCAATGTTCATTAAAATTCTCACTTTCCTCCCCCAGAGCTCATCCTTCTAGCAAACTCCAATGAAAACCCACAGAAAGCCATCGCCTCTCTGCAAAGCAATGCACAACACACACACACACACGTTCATGTAATCTCAGGGAGCTCACAGATCTCCTTCTCCTCCATGGAGACCACTCTACAGCAATGAAGGGAGCCAAGGATTTCAAAGCTCAAGGCCAGAGGAACAGAGATGAATAGAACCCTGCACCCTCCTTACCTGAAGAGCCGGGGATCTTGGATGTGCTCAGGCCCCAGGGCCACGCCCTGCATGTACTCGTAGCACAGCCCATTCTGAAAGGTACAGTAGAGTTTGGGAGCACAGCCATGTGCTCGCAGCAGCTGGAAGTTCCTGACCTCATTCTCTCGGTCTACCAGCAGCTCTGTGCGCTCCCCGTACACCCGGACCAGCACGCAGTCCTGCATGTCCTCCTCCACGTAGCAGGCCACCAGCTTGTTGGTGATGCCATCAGTGAAGCGCTAGCACAGGGAGAGGACAGCTGTGGGTGGGTGGGGCAGGATGTCTCTGGTCTCTCCCCCAGTGCCTCAGCAGGAGAGGCTCATTTGAATGCTGGCCACAGCAACATATAACCCAGTCCTGTCCCTAACCTTAGGATAGACTAGAGAGCCCAAAGGAGAAAAAAAATGGCAGCTTGGGCTCAGCGCAGGCACACTTCTTCCCCTGGGTCTGACCCTAGTGGATGTGATTTGGCAGTAGAGGAAAGTCCACACTGGGTGGTGGGTAGAAGTCCCCTCCCCTCCCTATTCCTCCATCCCTGTCCTGAAAGACACCCTATGGGACCAGAAAGTGGCAGAGGAAGACTGGGAGTCACCCGGGACAGAATGTCCTGACCAGCTGCTTCTCACTGTTGCCAGGCAGAGGGCTCTTTGCTGTACCTCTGGCTCTATCCAGCAGCAGAGGTACAAGGAAGGTACTGAGGTTGGCACCCATCCCAGGACTTTGGAGGCCAGAGGTCCTTGGAGCCTCTGAGTTCCATACCAGTAGAGATAGGAGACAACTGGGCTGGGGCACAGGCTCTATGGATAGGGTTATAAGGAGGAAGAAACCATGGGTTTGAGGGGAGGGCACATTATGACAGAGCTTTATGGGATCTTAGAGGACATTTGGACCAATTCTAGGTGGGGAAACTGAGACCAGGAGAGGGAGAGGCTGGCAGCTGAAATGTTAGGCTGGTTAGTGCTGGAAATGACCTCAGATCCCTTGATGTCTTTTTTCCTTTTCCATATTAGGAATTGAACGCAGGGGTGCTTTACCACTGAGCTACATCTCTAGCCCCTTTTTATTTTTTATTTCCAGACAGGGTCTCACAAAGTTGCTTAGGGCCTTGCTAAGTTACCGAGGCTGGCCTTGAACTTGCCAACCTCCTGCCTCAGCCTCATGAGTGGTTGGGATTACAGGCATGTGCCAACACCACAGGCTGCTTGACGTCTTTTTTTTTTTTTTAATTTTATTTTCAGGTGGACACAATACCTTTATTTTATTTATTTAGTTTCATGTGGTGCTGGGGATGGAACCTAGGGCCTCACACATGCCAGGCAAGCGCTCCACCACTGAGCTAACCCCAGCCCCCTGCTTGAGGTCTTAACACACCAAACTGGGCCTTCTGAAAATGCTGCCCACTCCCTGGAGGGTTCTGTCAGCCTCCACATTCAAGTCCAGAATCTCCCCAGAACTTTGCCTTTCTCTACCCAGAAAGCCCATCAGCATGAAGCCTTAACAGCTCGGCTCTTGCCTTCATAGGCAGCCCGGAGGGGGCGTGGGGGTGGTGGGCAGGTGGAGGCCTCCTTTCCGAGAATGCAGGTCAGCTGGGGAGTCAGCCTGGCACTGCTCAGTGGGAAGCTCTGCCCACAGGTGTGTCAGGGAGAGCGTGTCCAGCTGGGGTGGGCAAGGCGCCTATTGGAGATTAGTGTGTGTGCGTGCTGAGTCCCAGCCTGCAGTCATGGTGAGGGGCTCCATGCTGGCTGGATTCCACGAGGTGGCTCCAGGGACTCATAGGGGCTGCTCACAACCTGGAGGTTTTGCTTCCACCATGGAGGTGGAGAAGGGGTAGCAACACGTGTATGGTGATGGTAATGGGGTTCCCTTAAAAGTTCTTGCCTCCTCAGGTCTCACAGCTGGCTGGGTAAACGCTTCTGGGCAGCTAGGGGCACCAGCAAGCAGGGACAGGGGGTGGGGCCCGCAAGCGTAGCATGCTGACAGTGGGCAGGTGGACCTCCCGCGAGCAGAAGAACCCGGAGAGGAGAGGAGGCGTGTGTGGAAGGTCCAAGGAGGCGTGCGCCTGGCTTTGCTTCGGGACCAAAATAGACGGTGGGATAAACAGGCATACAAACCACGTCCCAAAGCTCTCCTGCGAAAGCGGTCGCGCACCCCTGGGACCGGCACCCGGAAGGATGCATGGACAAGCGTCCACGCAGCCCAGCTGCAGCCTCGGCAGGGCCCCATCCCGGCCCCGCACCCGCTGGCTACCTTGGTCTGAACTTGCTCCGGCTTCCAATGCGGCCGCAGCTCCTGGATGAGGCGCAGGGCGCCCGGGAGGATGTCGTCCTGGTCCACCCAGACGCTGAAGCACGGGACAGCGGCGGCCCTCGGGGGGCCCGGCGGCTCCCGGCAACCCGCGCTGGCCGCTGCCTTCTCCTCCATGCCCCATGAGCACTGCGGGCAAGGCGCCTGCCTCCGCAGGTAAAAGGGCGAGCACGGCAGAGGAGCCGAAGGGGGCACAGCCATTCCCAGCAGCCCCACCCCCTCGGAGCCGCCGCGCGAGCGCTAGCCCCTTCGGGGGGGCCCGGCGAGGGAGTGGGAGTGGTAGAGGAGGGGCCAGGGGAAGTCCATGACTCAGGAGCCAGCTGCCCGCTTCGATCGCCGGCTCTCGGCCCGGCGCCCGAAGCCGACCCCGGAACGCCGGGGCCCGCCGCGATTGTGACATCACGGGCGGCGAGCCACGGGAACGCCCCCTGCCCGCCCCCGCCCCGGCCCGAGGGCCGCCGTGGAGCGCCGCCTGCCATAGCGGGCAGCTGTGGTCTCAGCTACCTGGAGCGCGGGGTGGGGGGTGACGCCCCTCCCCGGGGGGGCGTGACGCCGGGGGCGGAGCCTCTGCAGGATCCGCCCGTGGGTCCCAGCTGGGGCTGCTCCGGGCACTCTCCACCAGTTTCCCAGCAGCTGGGCAGGGGCGGGGGGGGCTCTTCGGCGCCCCTCCTCATCCTGGGTTATGGAAATCCGAGTGCTCCCAAGACATCAGCTTGAATCCCCCCCACCCATCCTGGTCCCTGCTTCTGAGCTCAGTCCCTGGGCCCCCAGAAAAGGATCTGCAGGAGTGGCCCTTGCTGCCTCTCAAAGGCCCTTCCTTCCCTGCGGGGAGTCCTGGGTACTCCCCACTGCCACCACCACCTCACACACACATATTTAATGGAGAGGGATATTGGGAGATGGTTTTGGAGGTGGGCATGCTAAGCCGGCAGACTTTGTCTTCTGACAGGTCACTGAACCTTCCAGGGCATTGGAGTATTGGGGCACATTCTAGGCCAAGACTTTGAGCAGGACTGAGTTTTGGTCAGTAATAAATTATTAAAGCCTCCCTCCTGACCCAAGAGTTTGACTGGGGGCAGATAGTAGCCCAGCAGGTGTCCCTTATCCCAGTGCTTTGTTGGGCAAAGGGGTGTGGAGGTGGATAGACTTTGGACTGGCCTTTTGGGAGAAGAGGTAGAAGCCTGGCATAGGGCCAAAGCAGAATAAGCAATATCTGGGGAGTGGGACACAAAGAGGTGAGCTGACAAGGTGTGCCAGGGCAGTTGCTATGAGGAAGAGGAGATGTGGAGGGGCCAGACCAGCCTACGGGGAAGCCACTGTTAGCTGTAGTCTTCACTACTCGTTCTGTCACCTCCTGTTGGCTGCCATCACTCACTGTCCTGCCTCATGGACCTCACTAGTCACCATCTTACTTTGTCTCACTCAGTGCCTACAGAAAAGGGACCTGTTTCTGTGTCCCCAAGTTATCCCTTTGGCCTACCCAGGAACCTCTCAACCACAAGACCCTATGATTATTTCTGTCCATAACCCAGCTCTGCCCTACTGAAGTATCTGTGCTGTCTAATGCAGTGACCACTGGCCACAGGTGGCTATCAGCACTTGAAATGTAGCTAGTGTGACATTGTATTTAACTTAAATGTAAACAACCTCATGTGGCCACTGTATTGGACAACATGGGGGCCTGCCTACTTCAGGTCATGGATCCTTAGGATTCAGGTCTGGAAAGAACACTGCCTCCAGCTTTTCCTATTTTTGGTACCAGGGGTTGAACTCAGGGGTATTCAACCACTGAGCCACACCCCCCAGCCCTATTTTGTATTTTATTTAGAGACAGGGTCTCACTGAGTTGCTTAGCACCTTGCCATTGCTGAGGCTGGCTTTGAACTTGCGATCCTCCCACCTCAGCCTCCTGAGCTGCTGGGATTACAGGCATGTGCCCCCATGCCCTGCTCATTTTTTCCTTTTGCATTGAGAAAATAAAGCCATCCCTGGGGTCCCATCTAGTCCCAGGAAGCTGCATTCCTAGAGGTGCCAAGAGCCTGACTGGAACATTCAGAGACTCATATTTTTCAGGCAAAAGAGGTTTGAGTAGCTACAGTTAAGGGACAGCATTAGTAGCTTCAGGTGGCTGCTGCTTTCTCATTTCCCAACCTACACGCCTGGACAGTCCTTGGGGTAACAGTGTGAGAAGAGACTCTGCCTAAGGAGTCTCAAGTCCATGAGATGGAGGATTGTTGGGAGCTGCCACATGGGAACCCAGCATCCCTTAGCCTTGAGCAATGAGAATGTGGAGATGTGGCAAGCCAGCCATGGGCTGTGTGTGTGTGACCATGAGCATTGAGCGGGCAACTTATGCATCTTTTTGCTGGCTCTGCCTAAGATCCCCACACAGCACATGAGATGGGTGTGGCCTTCCTAGATGTCAGTCAACCTGCTGACAGCAAGACATCAGGAAGCTAGACTCAACCCCCTGTAAACCTGACCTCTTGCCTCATTTGAATGGCTTCTCCCCAATAAAAGGGTTCAGCACATGCTGTGCTATTCTCTCTCTTTCTTGCCTGCCTTCCCCCTCTTGTGGGAGCTGCGGCTGAGGAGTGGTCACTGAATCCTAAGAAAAGGTACTTTCTGTGTCTGTGTCTTTATTTATTCCCCAAGTTCACTTGGAGTGACCTTGACCGTTTAGTCGTGTGACGCAAGGGAGGATAGCAGTGTAAGCGTCTATGCGCCTACACGTGACCCTACACATGAGCTCCGTACCTGCGACAGTTCCAGCTGTGAGGATCAGGTGGAAAACCTTCAGGACCTGAGCCTGACAAACTGGGTTCTAGGCTTAATTCTTCACTACCTGATTCTTTCCTGAGTGATCTTGGGCAAATGCTTGCCATTCAGTGCGCCTGTTTTCCCACATATGAAGAGGGGGTACTGGCTGGATCTCTGCTCGTCTGCCTTGTTAGAGGGTGGTGCCTTAGACTGCCTGTGTAAATGGCCACACCGGGTGGGGCAGGGTCTACAGAGGAGGAGAAGCAGGTGAAGGGAGTTTCACAGCGTGTGGAGCACAGAGTCTGGGCTTGGAGAGGGCTCCGTGCCCTAGGGGCATCTTTCTGGCCCACAGCTTCTGCTGCAGCATTAGCCTTGATCCCTGAGGGACTGGAAGGGACTGGAGTTGACTCTCCGAAATACTTCCACCCAAGGTTGTGTAAACAAACTCCACCAAGCCCTGTTGACAACAAACAGATGGCATCATCTCTGCATGCAGGGACCTGTGCAACAGGGTGAATTGGAATTTGTTTGGTCTTTGTCACATTCCTATTCACACATGACCATGCAACTTCCCCTCTCCGTTCCAAAAGCAAGTAAATCCAGATGCTATGGATCATGAACATGAAGTCTTTATTCTCAGAGCAGGGAAGGGCTGGTGCAGGGGGCAGGGCAAGCATCTAGCAGGAGCTCCACATCCAGTGTCCCCACATGAGCGTACAGGCCAAGGCAGAGGGACTCAGGCTGAAGTCAGGGTTTCCCCAGGCAGCGGAGGGCTCAGCGGGCCAATGCAAAGCCAATACGATTATTATGCCGATCAAACTCTGTGTAGAACTTTCGGATGAAGCTGGCACCTAAGGCCCAGATGGGCCCAGTGGGCGGTGGGATGTCCAGGCCATGGAGGGCCAATGTGCACAGGTCCTCACTACTGTAGGGGTCCTGGCAGGAAGCAGGAGGGTTGTTGTACTGCTCAGCAAAAACCAGCCTCCCTTTGCCCTTCATCTGTTTCAGTAACATTCTACCTTCCCTCCCCCATTCACCCTGGGCCTTCATCACATCTTGGCCATCTGAACTCTGCATGGATTGCACCAGGGCCCTGTGCTAGAGCCAGGCAGGCAACCCACCAGGCACTGAGCTGCATTCAAGCGCTCACAGTCTGGCTTTAGATTCTGACCCTAGACGTGTGATTTCTCTAAGCATAAGAAGCACACGTCTATAATCCCAGCAGCTTGGGAGGCTGAGGCAGAAGGATCACAAGTTCAAAGCCAGCCTCAGCAAAAGTGAGGCCCTAAGCAACTCAGTGAGACCCTGTCTCTAAATAAAATACAAAATAGGGCTGGGGATGTGGCTAGTGGTCAAGTGCCTCTGAGTTCAATCACCAGTACCAAAACAACAACAACAACAACAACAACAACAACAACAACAAAAACCAGACTCAGCAAGACTATCTCTAAATAGAGTTGGGGATGTTCTTCGGTGTTTAAATGCCCCAGGTTCAATCCCTGCATATATATATATATATAGATTATCAGGAACATTTGATGAGAAAATGGATGGTGCTAGAGGGACAAACCAAAGACAGTGATTCACAAATGTGGCTCCACCCTGGAACTCCCTGGGGAGCTTTGAAACCACACTGCCCAGGTGCCACTCCTAGATGTTGTGGGTTCATAGGTGTGGGGTGGGGCCTGGGTACTGGGATTTTTAAAGGCTCTGCAGGTGACATGAGCAGCCAATTTTGGAAACCATGGCTTAGCATGTAATCTATGCATTGCGACTTATCCCCCTGCAAGGGTCCCTGCCCACCCTTCCTCCCTGCGCCTCACCTGTAACACATAGTCAGCACTGGTGAGCGTGTAGGCCCTGCCTCCCAGGTGAAAGGAGATGTCAGGGAGGGTGGGCACCTGGTTGCAGTTCACGACATACTGGGGAGGAAAGGGGTCAAGGGAGCCCTTTTGAGCGTGGGAACTCTCAGCAAACCACGAGCCCCACTCGTGACCTGACCCCTCTGCTGGAGAGTATTATGCTGGCCCTGCCTCCAGGAGGGACTAGCCTGGTGTGGAGAGAGTGAGAGGTGACAAGGAGAAGGCCTGAAATGGCCTCATTTGGGACCTAATGTTGCCTGGGGTGATTTGGGGACTTGGTCCAAGAGGGTGCTCCCCCCACCCTGGGACCCCACCCCTTAGCATCTTACTTCATCTGTGCTCTGCTCCTTGGCCCCCAGGGCCTCCATGACCAGCCTCAGGGAGCTGGTGGGACCCGAGATGTAGGATGCACCAGTGTCCACCACTGCCATGCAGCCCTCCTCACACAGCAAGGTGACAGACCCTATAGACACCCTGCAGGGAGGCCACAGTCAGACAGGCAGAAGGCTGAAGGGCACCCCCAGCCCGCTTATTTTTTCTGAGTGAGGATGGTGACAGGAGGCCATGCTGGTAGTCCAGTGATGCACTGGAGGAGGGGTGAGGCCTGAGTGGACGAGGGAAGATGCCCCCGCCCAGCACAGGGCCTAGTGACTCCTCAGCCCTGCCTAGGCCCCCTCCCCCACCCTACTCCTCAAATCTGTCTTCTTCATCCTGCACAAAGCAGGCAGAGAGCAGTGAGTGGCCATCCCTTATTTGCAGAGAGGGCAGGATGGTAATCCTTCCCTGTCCCCACCCAGCCCAACCCCAGAAGTTTTGTAGAGTGGAGAAGGGAAGGACTCCTGACCCCTTCATCATGATCTGCCAGGAGCCAGTCTTGCTGATGCTCACGTAGTGGAAGTTCCCTTGGTAATACTGGGGGTCACTGCCCCCCAGCACGAGTTCTCCCCCTAGCAGGTGGGAGTCCCTAAAGGAGAGACCAGCAGTTCTGAGATTCAGTGACAAGGGAGAGTTGGGCGAGGGAACAAGGAGGGGCAGATGGCAGGGCTGGAAGCTGTCTCTAAGAAGCATGAAGAATGGGGTGCTTCCCCCTTTCTGGTCCCTTCTCAAGCCCAACCAGAGGTTTTCAAGGGTAGTCCAGTTGTACACCCCCCAAAAAAATTCCCCAGAGAAGTCATAGAAAAGGAACAGGCACAAGGCAACCCCTTCCCTTAGGTGAAGCAGAAACGTGGGTGGGCTCTGGGGAGGCCACGGGGCGGGGCGGGCAGGGGTATGGAGAGAGTGGGGTGGAGGGGCAGAGATGGCACCTGGTGGGCCCAGGCTTGCTGAGGAGAGCTTTGGGTGCAGGGGGCACGTGGGATTCCGGGTGCTCAGGGAGTAATGGGCCATGTGGGAGTTTCATCTCCTTACTTAGAATTTCTGCAGGGGAGGTGGGGGAGGGGGAGGGAAGGGGGAGCTTCATTATTTCAGGGGAGCCTCACCAGTCCTGCAGTTTGGCATGGTAGATTAGGCATGTTCTTTTTTACCCTTCAGGCAATGGAGTCACCCCAACAAAGTCACTTGCCTGAAGTCACCTGGGCCTTAATAGACAGGGCAGGAGCCAGGGCTCCTGATTCCTGGTGGGGAGCTGACTCCCCTTGCCTCCCTCTCCTCCATGCTGCGCAAGGCCTCTAAGGGCTCAAGGAGCTGGTTTCTAGAGCGTGCGTGTGTATGTGGTGTGCCTTTCTAGAATTTGTAGATGTGTGCATGTTTTCTTTCGTGTGAGTGTCGATTCCTGTGTTTTGCCTCCTTCTGGATGTGTGTGCATGCAGCAGTGGCAAGCTCCCTCCTGCCCTCACCTCATGCCTCAGCTTCTCTGTGCATGTCCCCTTCTTCCCAGCCCCAGGTAAGGAAAAGACCTCTGCTCAGCAAAGACGGCCTTCTTCCCGACTGACGGACCCTTATCCCTTCCGCAGCCCTGGCTTGTGTACCCACATTTATCGCCTTTTCACATTTTCAATCTCTTGCTTTCCATTGGCTTCTTCCTCCTCCCACAAGCATTGCTGGAGGATCCTCTGGCGTTTAAAAACACCCACCTCCCGTCCCTGCTTCTCTCTGGATCTCACCCCACACCCCCTTCCTTGCTGAATTTCCCAGAGCAACCTACGTTCTGTGACCTCCACATCCTGACACCCACCTCCACCCCTTAACTGCTTGCCCTCAGGCCTTGCCTCCTTCTTCCTCTAAAAGGGCTCTTCCCCAAGATTGCCCCTGACTGCAAAGCCACCAATGGTGGCCTTTTCTCAATATCTCCCTTTCTGTCACCAACCAGAGACTCCTCTTACCTCTGAGATCAGTCTGGACTCTGCTCCTCCCCTCCAACTCATGCTCTTACCCATACGACCTTTCTGTTTCCAACTCAGACCATCTTTCTAAACCCAGCAGCTTGAAGCAAATCACGGCCCTACTCAGGAGCTGAGCACAGCATGTCAGCTCAGCCTAGAATTGAGAAGCACCGTGGTTTTCAGCAGCATGGCCCTGGGTGCCCATCACACTGGGGCCTTTCTTCTTCCCTGTTACACTGCAGGCTCATCTGCCATGTTCACTGTCCTGGCTGAGCCCACCCAGTGTGTGGTGCATAGCATTGATTGGATCAATGAGTGAGCAAATGAATACAGAAGCTGATAAAGGACTGAAGTTGGCTGTCTGTGTGGGAGGAGCCATCATCCTCAGAGGAAGCATCTCCAGCCTGCAGTAATCCCCACCCGATATCCTCTTGTTCCAGAGCAGCACTAACCATTAGAACATTCTGCCACGATGGAACTGTTCTACACTGCACTATCCAATATGGTAGCCACCATCCACTGTGGCTGCTGAGCACTGGAAAGGTGGCTAGTGCAACCAAGGGACTTCATGCTTTTGTTTACTTAATTTTAATTCATTTATATTTCAGTAGTGGCCTCCATACTGGCTAGTGCAGCGCTGGGTACTGATTGACCATCTACCACCAGCATAAAAATCCTGGCCCACACTTTCCTACTCCCCAGCTCCTTCTGCTCCTCCCTCCTCCGCCCTTGGTCTTGGAGTCAGGAGCCCACCTGCTGTAGTAGACAGAGAAGACATCTTCTTTCAGAACCCTCTGGGAGAGGATGTGGTCAAAGACAGGGGTGACACCCCCGACGGCCTGTGCAGGGAAACCCATGCCCAGAACCCCATCAAACTTGGCCAGCATGAAGGGTATCAAGGGCAGCTCTGTGACCTCTCCAAATGTCTGTGTCACTGTGATTCCGCCCACCTGTGGGAAGAAGAATCAGAGGAGACCAAGCCCACTGCTCACGCCAACTGGGGTGTGATCTGAATTTCCACACTGGGAGCCCCAGGGTCACACCTTCTCTGGGGTACAGCCATTTGGGGTAAAATTATTTCATCAATACCCCCATTCACCCACACACATAGCCTCTCCTTCAACAAATGTGTGCTGTGGGGTTCAGAGAGAGCTGGGGTGACCTGTGGCTGCTAGGGCATGGGCTGTGAAGGTGATCTTTCCAGGCAGTGATAGAAGAGAGACCAAGAATGTCACAACCCCTCCGCATGGCCTGCTTTCAGGCCCGCAGGCCTGGGCCTCAGTCCCCACTGCCATCGCAGGCTAAGGATGTCTTCAGCACAGGATTTCTTTCACCCCAATTTCACAGACAAGGAGAGGAGAGAGGGGCTCACAGATTTCCTCTGAGGTTCCATGGGTACCCCTCCCCACAGTAGGGGCTAAGAAACTCCAGAATGGGAAGGGGTCAGACACCAGCCCAATGTAAAAGGAAGCCTGCCCTGACACCACACCCCAGACTCTAACCTCAGCTGTGGTGGACCCTAGATCTAAGCCTGACCCCAATGTCAACAATATCCTGGTTTTCAATCCAGGGTCTGGTTCAGAGTCTAGTCAGAGCTGGTGACATCAGGCAGGTTCCTTGGCTGCAGGCTTTGGAGCTAGGACAAGCCCTACATGCAAATTAGATGTAAATGCCTCCATCCATCACCCAAGGGTGGCAGGGAGCCTGGGTTGCTCCACCACGCTTGTGCTTCTTTGTAGCTCCAGCTAGAAGCAATAGGGATCAGCTCCCCAGGCTCTGAGGTGGGCTGAGTATATCTGCCCCCAGTGTAGCCTAGAGGGGCAGCAGGGGCCTGGGGACAGGAGGGTAGGTGGTCAGATGGCCAGGGGCAGCCTCACTTACAGTCACTACATCCTGGCTTAGGAAGCCTTTGACCTTCCCTGATCCGTAGTGGATGGTGAATTCCGTCCCATTCTCCAAGTAGCTGGAGGATTCTGAGGCATCGTAGAGGCTGTGAATCTCTGGTGGAGGGACACAGACTCAGGCCTGAGTAAGAGCCGCCCAGGCAAAGGGCTTGGAGGCAGGGTGGGTTGTGGGCACAGCTTGTGTGGTTGAGGAGTTAGGCGTGGGGAGGGGGTGGCCCTGAGGCTGGGCCTCGGAATGTGTGCTTCATGCATCAAGGGCTGTTCCTTGGGCCTGGTTCCACGCTCACATCTTTGAGACTTTTGTCTCCAATGAAGCATTGTAAAGGAATTGCCCACTCTGATAATGCCAGAGAAAACTCTGGGCCTGGAGTAAGTAAAACTTAGTGGAGGACCCCAAGGGCCTGGGACAGGTTTGAGAATTTGGTCCTGTCACCTAGCGTGTGTGAGGCTCTGGGTTCAATCTCCTACACTCACAGGTTCGTGTGCACACACATCCAGGCGAGAAGAAAGGAAGGGAGGGAGGGAGGGAGGGAGGGAGGGAACGAACTTGGCCTTGTCTCAGTCTCATGGAGACTGGAGAATGGCCTTCTGGGTAGTCAGGTGGCTCCTGGAGCTGGCTATTTGAACTCTGTGGTCATATCAGGGAAGTGGGAGTCACCTTCTTTCCTCTCAGGGTCACTAGGCACAGGGGCAGGGAGGAAGGAGCTGATTGGTAGCAGGATGGACTTGGCTGGGGTGGGGTAGGACTGCCTGAGGGTGGCAGGGAGGGAGGTTGGGGGCAAGCGCCATGGGGCCATGTCTCACCACAGGCAGTGTAGAGGGGGCTGCACTTGGTGGAGGGTACCCAGAGGTTGGCCGAACCCGTGTCAAAGATG
The DNA here is from genome assembly GCF_001458135.2 of Marmota marmota marmota. Classification (NCBI taxonomy): domain Eukaryota; kingdom Metazoa; phylum Chordata; class Mammalia; order Rodentia; family Sciuridae; genus Marmota; species Marmota marmota. The sequence continues at coordinate 47,524,493 of NW_026000016.1, forward strand.
ACTTTGAAGGTCTGTGGTGGTGTGCCGATGCCGATCTCACCGTAGTACTGGGTCTGTGGGGGTAAAAGGGAAGAGGGTGCTGGAGGGGCCCAGGGACCCTTGGGGCTTGGGGTCTTGCCTGCTTCCATTCTTGGCTCTCAGGGGAAGATGATGCAGATCCTACAGCCTCTCTGGGTTTCTATTGTCCTGCAGGCAACTGTGGGGGTGCTTGGCACTGTCCCCTGACATCTCAGGAGATGGAAGTTTCAACAAGACAAGGAAGCATAATAAGAACTGTGAAAATGAATCGAACCCCGAGGGGGCACCAGAGCTGGAGCCATCGGGCTGCACGGAGACAGGCCGTGAGGCCCAGCTGCACACTCCTCCCACATCCCCCCACCAGGGATGCCTGGCTTGAGACCTGGATTGGTTCCAACCTAACACTGCCTCTGGGTTCTTTCCTGCTCTCTGCACCTCAGGCTTTCCAGATATAAAATGGGTTTTTTTCTGGAGTGTTCTGTGGTTCTCAAGCAGAGCCAGGGAAGAAAGGTCCTGGCAACAACCAAAATGCAGTAAGTCCAAGAAAGAAAGGAGATGGTCGGGGCCAGGCACTCACGTCCAGGTAGTTGGTGAGGACCACTGGTGAGGTGCTGTTGCCAAAGGAGAGCCTCCTGGTGAACTGGCCCCACTCAGCACTGAGCCTGGCCATATCCACGCCTCGGTCCTTCAGGCTGTCCCGAACGGAGGGCATTTTCTTGAGGAAGATCCTGAGTGGAAGAAGGAAATAGAAGAGCCCTATACTCCCCCACAGTGATGGGAGAGTCCTGGGCCCCGACTTTTAGTACCTCTAAGCTGACCATAGCCCAAGCACCCAAAACTCACTTTTGGGCCCTAGGGCTTCTGAAGGAGGATGTACAGGCCTCTGGGTCACCTGAATTGATATTAAGTCATCTTCAACCAACTTCCTCCTGATGTTTGATTTTTATTAGACAAGGCTGTTTTTCCTCCATCCATCCATCCATCCATCCTGTGTTGAACACCTACTCTGTGCCTCACTGCACTGGGTGGATGTAAAGACCATCACTGCCTTTAAGGAAACTCCAGCAGGCGGAGAAATAGACAGGAAACACACTGAGGTCCCCTCTAGTGGATTGAGTCTGGGGGCCACACTCCCACAGCCCTATGCTGGGTGGAAGATGCAGTTCCAAGTGAGGCCTGTAGGTGGCAGCAGATGCACATAGCCGACTGAAAGGTCAGGGTGGGGGGATGGGGAGTGGGGAGGGGACTCCAAGACCCCTGGGGACAGGCATGAAGCCTGGGCTGTGATGGAGTGGACCCATTGAACTGGGTTGGGCAGGGACCGGCCAGTATCTCCAGATGGCAGTGTACTTTGCCCTTGGCAAGATGTGTCTTGGGCCTAAGTTCCAGACCCTGGACTTCTTGTACAGATGCCTTCCGATCACCTTTGGCAGGTGGAATTAAGAAGAGCACTCGCAGCACGCTGAATTGCTTGGGGCAGTGCCAGCCATAGCGCACACATGCCCAAGCAAACCTCCCAACAACTTGGCAAACTGGCCCTACTGTTTGACAGACAGGGAAGGTTCCGGGGGTGGTAGTAGCTCCCAAATGGTAGAGTAGGGATTCCAAGCTTGTGTCTGGCCCTCTTTCCCATACAGGGTCCCCTGGGCTTCCACGGGAAGGCTTTCTGCTGGAACCTGAGGAAGATGTCTCTAGCTGGTGACCAAGGGGTCCCAGGATTGAAGCCCAACTTAACTGGCTTTCCAGACAGATGGAGAGGCCCTTATTCTTCTGGGCTGTGAGTCCCCCTGTACTTGTCCTCTCCATCCCTCCCCACACTCCAAGCCTACTATTGACCCTCCCCTCATTTTGCCCAGGAATCTGAACATGACTTTCATGCCTATCTAGGTAATATTGTAGATGAAATGAGCTATATGCCTATCACATTTGATTTTACTGGATCCTTAGCCCTCTCAGGTGATGGGTGCTTTTCTTGGTCCCATTTTACAAATGGGAAAATGGAGGTTTGACTCCAAAGAAGCTGCATTTCCCATGTTAGCTGCAGAGAGTCTCTGCGTTGGACCTTTACTTTGTTGCCATTTCACTTTCAGAAAATCCCTTCCTTCTCCAGACTCCCAACTCACTTCTGTAATCCTCCGAGGCCCTGCGTGCATCCCCACCTGGCAGCTTGCCCCAGGGACTCCAACCCACACAGGTATCCCTTACCTTGGCTCCTGCTCCATTTCCCCTGGGTCCTTCCAGCCAGCACACCACACGGCCCATGGGGGTAGTGCTCATGGCGGTGAGGACACTGTGGTTGTGGGGACATTCTTGGATCCCCTTGCTAGCTGTGTGATTCTGAGCATTACCTAACCTCTCTGGGCGTCTTCTGAATCCCCATTAGCTCCTCCATATAAATGGGCCTCATGGCTCCAGCTAACTCAGAGACTTGCATGGTGCTGTGCATGGAATAGGTGGCAAAGTAATCTTATGGCTGTCCCCAGATTTGGCTCCCTGTCACCCCTTGCCTGATTCCCTTCTTCTTGTTCCATGCTTTTACTTCCCTCTACTTGTATCCTGGGGTGGGGCTGCTGGGACCCATCCATCCTCTTACCCCACACTCCAGCCCAGCAGCTGAGAGCCTTAGAGAGGCTGGAGAGAGGCTTTGGAAGCAAAGATGGAGTGTGTGCTGAGGTCACTTCCAGGTGACCTCCCTGAGCCCCAGAGTCTCCATCTGTAAAATGGAAATGGTGAGCTGTGGGGGCATCATTTGGGAGGGGACATGTGAAGAGCTCCTGTGAAATACTAGGCCTTGTATAGGCTGAGCAACGACCGCTGCTCTTAAGCCCTGCCTGCGCCCTTCAAGACTCCCCTGTAGGCCTCATCTGCCGCCTGTTTCTCCATGAAGCCTCTGGCTCTGCCTCCCACTTCTCCAGTCTTAGGGACTTGCCTGTGGGGCCTGGCACCAAACGGATGTCAGGGCTTTCTCTGCGTGCTCGGGGCTGCAGAAAGCCGTTCTCTTATGGTTGGTAATAATCCGCCGTGTGTTATTAACAGCATCTGGTTCTTACCGTGGGCACAGCAAGACGCCCATAGCCTTACATGCATTATCTCATTAAATCTTCAAAGCAGCCCTAGGAAGCAGGTTCTGTTTTCATCCTTGTTTTTAAAAACAGTATACTGAGACTCGGAGAGGTTAACCTGCCCATGGTTTCAGAGCTAACGTGTTCTTCTAGGGGAGGAGAATTAAAACCAAAACAACTCCATAAGACTTGCTCTTAACTACTCAATAGACTTAACTACCCACACACTTCTTAATAATTAGACTGTGAGCTACTTGGGGGGGAAGGGCATGTCTTAATCATCTCTGAGTTCCCCACAGTGCCAAGCAAGGAGCTCTGGGCAGGAATCAAAAGCTCTAGGAAGAGATTAAGAGACATGATCTCCAGGCCTGAGCAGTGTCGCTTATTGGCTGTGTGACTTTTGGCAAGTCACTTCACCTCTCTGAACAGTAACATACCTCCCTGACTGGCTGGTCGTGAACATTGGGTGACCCCATGTATCTGAGAGCTCACCCCTGCCACCCCCTCTCTTCCCAGGTTACCGTCGGAAGGAGGATGTGTCTGCAGGGAGACCGAAGGTGCAGGAGCCCCAGAGTACCAGCAAGAGTCCCCAGCGGGGCATTCTGCTCTGTCCGTCCATGCTTCCGCTCAGTCTTGGGCTCTTTGGGATCCACAGAAGCCTGTGGCTCCTGAGCCCTTCTTTTATACACTGTGCACTTGAGATGGTTTTGCTCCTGCTCTGCCCTGATTTATTACCTAGGGACAGACGGCAGGGCAGCCAGTCATAAATCCCACCCGTGGGACCAAGCTAGGTGGGTGAAAGGTGACCAGGTCTCAGAGACAGAGCAGAGGGGCTGTAGGAAGGGGCTGTGGGAAAGCAGCTCTGTCCCAGTGACGCCAGCAGCCCTCTGTCTGGCGTGGCCTTGAGACCCCAGAGTGGACAGAGACTGATGAGGGGCAGCAGCAGTCCTCAAGGACAGGGTCTGGGCCTGGACCGCCATAGAGCCTGGGTTTCCGGCCCCCACCTGACCCCAGCCACGTCCTGTGTATTAGCCTTGGCTTTGCCCCTGGCTCCTCCCAGGCTACCTCCCAGGTTCCCATCTGGAACTCGGGGAACCTTCCTGGCTTGTTCCTCAGTGGAAGAAGCAGAGCGTGGTCTCACATGGCGGCAGGGAGCTGGGTGTGCATTCTCCATGGACCCAGTGATGGAGGGAGGGAGGGAGGGAAGGGCGGCTCTCAAGGCCTGGGGAGGCTTCTGCAGGAGACTGTGTGGCGCGCTGGTCTTCCAGCTCCTCCTGCTCCTCCTGCCGGGCCCTGCCTTCCTTTTGGCCCCTCACTCTGTCTCCCTGCTTTGTCCCTGTGGCTTTGCCAGTAGTCTGGGAGCTCCCCAAACACTCCCCTGCCGGAGTCCCAGGGTGAGTGCTAAGTCTCCTGGCTTCTCCGTGATCATTTCTCAAGGCCTATTCAAACATCACCACCTCTTCCACGAAGCAGGCCCGGACTACATCTGGATCGATGCTTCCTGCTGGGGCTTTGAAGCACCATCAGGCCCTTCTCTGGAGCAAAATCTCCACTGTCCTTGTAGCTATTTTTTGTTTGTTTGTTTCTTTTTTTACATATGTATCCTCTCAGCCAGGCACAGTGGTACACACCTATAATCCCAACAGCTCAGGAGGCTGAGGCACGAGGATCGCAAGTTCAAAACCAGCCTTAGCAACAGCGAGGCTCCAAACAACTCAGCGAGACTACAAAATAGGGCTGGAGCACCCTAGTCCAATCCCCATTAACTCGCTCCCCCCTACCCCAAAATACATAGTGTCCTCTCCCTCTGCCCATAGTGCGGCTTAATATTCATTAAACAAGTGAATTGCCAGAGGCAGCAAAGAGCCCTGAGCTAGTTCTCAGGGACCTGGGTTCTAGACTTCACTCTATCATGAGCTCGCTGGGTGACCTCAGGATCCTGCCTTCCTCTCTCTGGTCTCTGTTTCCACATATGTGCCATGCAGAGGATGACTGGTGGGCCCCAGGCATTCCAAATCCTGTGCCTTCAGGGGACAGTTTTTTTACACTGTCTGGGGACAGAAAAGAGGCGAGGAACTAATTTCTGTTGCTCAGAGATAACAGCCTCCTGAATGATAGGCCCTGGTGGTAAGTTTTCAACCTTGATTGGCAGTGGGGGAATTATTTGAGGACGGGGAAGACGTTTTGAAAATCCCCCAAAAGGCGGGAACACTTGTCAGATTGAATGAACATTGATGAAGCAGCTCTTGGGGCCTCGAGTGCACTTTTAATCCTGTTTCATTCATTAGCAAATATTCATTGAGTCTGATATTAGAGGCTGGAGTGACAAAAGGTGACAGAAAGAGGAGGAGAGCAGTGGAGGCAACGCAGAACAAAACAGCTATTTTTATTTATTTATTTATTTATTTTCTGTATTGGGATTGAAACCAGGGGCGTTTAACCCAGCCCTATTTTGTATTTTATTCAGAGACAAGGTCTCACTGAGTTGCTTCACGCCTCCCTAAATTGCTGAGGCTGGCTTTGAACTCACGATCCTCCTGCTTCAGCCTCCTGAGGCACTGGGATCACAGGCGTGGGCTGCCACACTGTTTTGAGAAGTTGGGTTGTAAGGAAAGGACAGGGGGTGACAGCTAGAGGGGAATGAGGACCAAATGAGGGGCTTCTCTCTCTCATGATAGGAGGGAGGCGGTATAAATTTAAAGGCACAGGAAAGACTCTGTGGAGAGGAAGGGCTGATCTGCACAGGGAGATCGCTGTCTGGAGGTTCCCAGGGTGGGGAAGCCGGGGTGGGCACCCCTCCAGCGGAATGGTGTGTGGGGGGGAGTTTATCTGGGAGCTAAGGGACTTCCTGCCTGATGGCTGGTAGCTTCTCCAACAAGCCAAGCCCTCTACTGAGACCCGGGGGGTGGGAGTGGGCTTGGAGGCGTGAGGCAAATGAAGAAGGTTGGAAGTTATCACAGAAAATGGGAAGAAGCTGACCTCGGGAAGCCGGGGATTCTGCAGGGGACCAAGACGTGTGGAGACCAGGATTCCACAGGAAGCCAGTCTGCCCTGTTCTGACTGCTGTGCCAGCCTAGTGTTCGGTGGCTTAGAACAGATACAGAGAAAGGGCACGGCTGGCATCCCCCAGGGTTGCGTGGTCAGAGATGAGGGACAGAGGGATCTAGGGTCTGAGCAAAAATGTCATGGAGAGGCTGTGGGTATGGGGTGGCTACAGAAGACAGGAAGCTGAGCTGGGAGGAAGCCAAGGACCATGGCGGGAGAGAGGAGAAGGTGGGTGGTGACCAGAGCAGACCCACAAAGCTGGGT